>NC_051862.1:54340871-54545393 GCF_015732765.1 Culex quinquefasciatus | reverse complement strand
TAGGAGGTTTGGTCGAAAATCGCCAAAAAGTCGATTTTTTGGGGAGGTACAAAAATGGAGGGGTGGTCCGATTTGGATGAAATTCGGTATTCTTGCATGTTTTGATAGTATCAACAGCCCTGCCAAATTTGAGCAAGATCGGAGAGGGTAATTTTCAAATTTGCACTTTTTCGTGCACAGTTGAGATTGAATGACCCACAGGTAAAAAAAAACCTGTGTGTTAACAAAGTGAAACAAATGAATTTTAGTGGTGCTGACAAGAAAATGCACAAAAAATCATCAGCAGATAGATTTTCTTGGAGAATTTCCATTGGTCCAAGCTTCAATGCATCTTATACGAATTTGTAGGAAATATTATGAACTATTCGAAACAAAATATTTTTGCAATTCCGTCGTGAAACTACTCACTTTTCCTGTCATTCTTGAACGACGAAATAGCCTACTTTTCTGTACCAAAAATAACAGAATCGAATAGCAACACTTTTCAAAATAAATGCTGAAAAGTTCTACTTTTCAGCACTCAAATGGGTTCTGAAAAGTTGAACTTTTCAGCACTTGTTTCGAAAAGTAACACTTTTCAACATTTTTTTGATTTAAACGATTTATTGACAAAATACATGAAAATTTGACTTAAAATTTCACTCAGTGTGTGTTTTTGGAATTGCAAAAAATGTTGTATGGAACTCGTTGCAAAACTTGATTTTTTCAGCGCTCTTCGTATTTATCCTACTCGGTGAACCTCTTTGGATAAATGTACGACTCATGCTGAAAAAATCCTCTTTTTGGAACTTTTTGCATAAACTACTATTTCAGGTCACTATTTAAAAAAAATAAAAAAATAAAACGGAATTTATCGAAAAAAAATTAACGAATTAGGCTGGTACAAATATTTTTAAAAGTTTTTGTCACCCCCCCTTCAAAATTGGCCCGAAAAATCGAGGGGCAAAAAAAATATTTTTACAATAAACTTCAAAATTTCAATGAAAATTCAAGTGCAACCAGCTGAAATCAAATTAAAATCAATTCTTCTGCGTTTAAAATCATTTTTAGCATGTTTGGGTTTATTAAAAAATCTTAAGATTTTTTGAAAATTTTCGATGCAAAACCTTTTTTTTCGATACAATTTTTGTTTTTGTCAGATCTTAGATTTTTTGAAAACTAATGATTGCAAAACAACTGAACTAGTGTAAAATGCATTTTAAAACACTTTTTTCATTTAAATGTGAAGACTATGGCTTGTTATTTAAATTTTTATATTTTTTTATTTTTTGCCCCCCCCCCTTGACCTCGGCCAGGGCCGAGGGACAAAAACTTTTTTTAATATTTGCATCGGCCTTATTGAATATTCGACACTTTATTAGTCCTTAGCCCTTATTCCATAATTTAAAAAAGCCAAGCCAGCCAAGAAAGCCAGATCAGAAACGAAATATTTCATTTTTAAACATTAATTTTTGGACGAATCGTTGCTTACATATTGGCATCAGAAAATGAAGGTTGAAGCCCTACAAACTACAATTTTCCTGTTTGTTTTTCTTTTATCCGCTAAATCTCAGCAACAAGAGGTCAATTCTTAAATGATTTTCTGAACTTTTCGAGAAAAATATTTTGAGAAGTGGTCACTCATGGACACTTATATAAACATTTTCTCAAAACTTCTGTAAAGTACTTTCGATTTTAATTTGAAAATTGTAGTCAGAAAATTTGTTAAGACGTTCAAAAATCTGAATACATTTTTTCATTATTCGGCGACAAACATTACCGGCTGTGCTTCTCTATGGTTCAAAAGCTGCAGGGGTTTCTTCCATTAAACATGCCAAAAAAAAAAAAAAAATAGGTACAGATTCATGAATATATTTTTGAGTGTGATAAAAAGTTTATGTGAAAATCGGTATTTGCTATACTGTTAACTTTGTAAATTTTACTGAATGGTTCTCATCAATATCTACAACTTTGCCGAAGAAACCAAATCGAACAAAGAAATTTCTTCAAATGATACAGATTTTTGAATATTTACGTAACATTTTTTATGGACAGCTGCCAAAATTGTATGGGACTTGTATGGGTAAACCAAAGACATAAAGTGGCTGTTTTAGGCCATAAGGAAGGCTTTTTTCCGAGTTAGGAGAAAATTGCTTATCGAGGATTTTTAAAATTTATTTTCAATAACTGCCTGTTTAAAAGAATGTGAAAACGGACAGAAATGATACAAATACATCGTCAGTGCAAATACGTTGCTGGTTACGTTTGAATGAATGACAAAACTAACGCATATACATGAATTATAAAAACCGTATTCTTTTCAATGAACTGTTAATGTAAGAGAGTTGTTTAAGTCACCTTGGAAAAATATAATGAATCTCTTTTTTCACTTTTCCGAGATTTGTTAAAAAAAGCTTTTGGTTCAATCAATTTCCTAACTTTTGATCTTAAGACAGGCACGTAGCCAGGGGGGTGGGCTTCGGGCTGAAGACCCCCCCCCCCCGAAATTTTAGGAAGACATATGGTAGAGAGGGAAGAAGAATAAAAGAAGAAGAAAATTTCTTCTTTCAGCCCTCTCCCCCCCATAATTGCATAATTCTGGCTATACTCCTGCCTGAAGAGTATCCATATTTGGCATGAATTTATTTAAAGCGATGCACTTAGATACGACATTTGACACACTTTAGAAATACTCGCTCTTACTTAAAGTTTCAAAATAATTATGCGTCCCCATTATAATACACTCAAACCCCGATGGTTTGACACCAACTGTTGTGAAACGAACGGGGTCACGTTTTAGTTTGACACCCCTTTTACACGGCGTTCACACACACTACCAAACGTTTGTTTTGATAGTGTGCGTGAGCACCCTGTAAAATGTGACAGTTCGTCACTTTTTAGTTTGACTTTGACCAACCAACGGGGTACAAACTAAAAAAGTGTCAAACGAAAAAGTGACCAGCCACCGGGGGTTGGGTGTATTATAATAACTTATGGATACACCTGGTATTTTTTGTTAGCTTATATCACACAATCACATTTTGAAACCCACCTTGTCCGCGGTAAAGTACGCCACAAGCATCGGCGCCAGAAAGCCCGCCGTTGTGCCGAGGAAATTCATAAACCCGTACAGCGTCGCTGCAAAGTTGGGCGCCAAATCCTGCGCGTTCACCAGGTTCGTAATGGTTGACGCTCCGTTGAACCCAAGACAGGACACAATGAGGCCAACGCAAACCAACGGATCCTGTCCCACAAACGGTATGATTATGAGGAACACCGCCGGAATGAGATGAGCTGTAATGAGATGAGATGACGTTTTGAGGTTAGAATTTGACGTTGTGGGTGAAACTTGAGGTGCTATGCTTACAGAACAGACAGAACGACTTGCGGATCGCTGTTGTGCTCAGCAGGTCCTTCTGGCGGATCAGATCGCCGATGAAGCCGAAGAAGAACCCGGAGAACATCCGCGCCATGTAGGGCAGGCTGGAGAGGAAGCCAGCGTTGGCAAGCTTGAAGCCGAGCACTTCGTTCATGAACTTGGGTGTTTGCGTGATGAAGAAGTTCATGCCCCAGAAGTTGCCGTAATGGAGAACGAGGAGGGCCAGGTATGGTAGCGAGGTGAAGACCTGCTTGTACGGTGGAAAGGTTTTCGTTTTGGAGATGGTATCGCCGAACGATTCTTCGATGAATTGCCGCTCGGTGGGTGTGATGGACTTGTGCTCCGCGGGTGAGTCTTCAATAAGTGCGACCCACAGGATTGCGATCAGGAGTACAAACACAGCTGGCAGGTAGAACGAGTAAGCCCAGCCGAGCTTCTCCGTCAGGATCCCAGCTATTGGCCAGGTCAAAACCGTTCCAAACGTACTTCCGCCGGAGATGCAAGCAATGACCTTGCCCCTCTCATTCGGAGGAATCCACCGGGATATCAAGTTGTGTAACGTCGGATACACAAACCCAGCCAGCAGCCCAATCAACGCCCTAGAACCAATTACCGCCCAAGCGCTGTACGCAGCCAAGGCCGGTGTAACGGCCGTCACAACGGCACTCCCCACAAACGAACTCGTCACCAGTGCCTTAGGTCCGTACCTTTCTGCAAGCAGTCCCGCCGGAAGTGACGTCAGCAGATATCCGTAAAAATAAGCCCCCAAAATGTTGCTCTGCGTACGCTGGCCCCAGGCGTACCGTGGTCCGTAGTTGGCCACCGGGTCACTCGAGAAGGTCGTCGCATTGTCTGTAGTCACGTTCACCGCTGAGGTGGAGTTACCGGTCGTCGGTTGTACCATCGCCAGCAGGTTGATGGACATGTTGACACGCAACATGAACGACGTCAGGCACGCGATGAAGATCATTACGGCCACGATGAGTCGCTTCGGGATGCTTCCTGTTACGATGGGAGATAGCGAAGCGTTAGTGGGGGTTGTAATTGCTGGAAATGATTGAGTTACGGTTGAGAAAATGTGGCTTAAAAATGTTGTAATTAGGGTGGGAATTTGTCACTTAGTGGAGAATGGCTCGGGCAGCTGGGTAATTATAGCTTGTCTTAAATAGGTGAGAATGACTGCATTGGAAGATGCCATCGATGAATGATTTCCACTGATGCTAATGTTAGAGTACTAATTTATAATCGCTAGCGTGAAAAAGCCAGCTGTCTCAACATACACAGATATTTGTTCTGAATTTTATCATGTAAAGTAAAGTAATTTTTCCCATGAAGAGTACCGGGGCCGCATTCACAAAGCGGCTTCATTGGCTATTTCTTAACTTAATGTTAACATCTTAAGGTTAATGTTAACATTCTATAGGTCACCTTCCCTAAGGTGTCGTGATAAGGTCCAGCTTGTGATGATACACTACCTTCCCTTTACTAAGCAATCGATTTCAGAAGGGAAATGATCACCAGATGTGACGGTCCTTTAAAAAATGCATATTTTCAATATTTCAGCACCGCCATTTTGGCCACCATCTTGGATTTAAAAATTCTAAATCATTTTAATATAGTTTATGGGTCCATACTTAAGCTCGACAATCAAAATTTGGACAACGAAAAACTTTTTTTTTTCGTGATTCGATTATCTGAAGATTCGATTATCCGAAGTGAATTTTTTCAAAAGCCTTCGGATAATCGAGTCTAGACTGTATTTGGATATGTTTAAGATGTATGGTTCAAGTGGAATTTTTCACGATACTTTAATTTTTTGAAAATGAAAGATGGACGCAATATTGCGCATAGTTATTGTCACTTCAAAATGCAACGCTATTTCGGTTATGTAGAGTAAACCTTGTTTCTTAAATTTTTTGACGATTAAATTCCCAAGCTCGAAAATTAGGGAAATTTATATGAAAATTTCCCCTCTTCCTTAAGCTTGGGAGTTTAAGTGTTAAAGCTTATTTAAAGGATATTTTATGATATTCTCGAAAAAATATGTCAAGCTTGATCATGACTTTTCCAGGCAAAAAAAAGCTTGTCATCAACAACAAAAACATTTTTATTGGATATTACCCGCAAAATGCAAGATATTGAAATTGATGTGCAAATTGATGGAAAATAACATTTTACACATAAAAATAAAGTCAAAATAAATATTTTTTTTCGACTTTTTTTTAATGATTTTCAAAAATCATGATTTGTCGAAAAATTGGCAACAATGTCAAATGAATTGTTGCCAAATTATGTCAAAGCTCAGAAGCTGGGTGCTGAAAAGTGGTTCGCAAAACGGCCTCAATTTTGAACTGTCGAAGTGGAACTAATTTACTGTTCGCCAAAAGTAGAGAGTATTGTTATCGATAATTAAAAATTGTTTTTTTTTTTCAAGAATGATTTTTTTTTGGCTTTAGAGGACCTGGAGTTGAACTACCTTTTCTAACCGATCAAACTTGAAAACAAACACAATTTTCCAGCAAAAAAAAAAATAAATCAAAAACTAGCCAAAATGAAACACAAACAACTTATTATAAAACAGTTCGTTTACCAGTTAAAAAAAGTCATGCTTGTGCTTGAACAGCTTCCTATTTTGTAGATGTAAACAAAGTGGGATCATTCGAAAATCACGTTACGCATTCGCTCTATTCTTCACTCAACTCAGAAGATGTCATTTTTGTCATCTATAACATTTCCAAAACTGAGAATTTTCAAAATTAGCTCAATTGGGTACTAAAGTCCTATGTCAATTTTTATGTACAACGGTAAAAAACACGATTAAAAACCATTTCTGATCACTTTTTTTTCATTTTAATGCAAAAATTTTTTTTGACAAGACAACATTTTTTCGATGGATCAACTATGGTCCCCTTGGAACGAGCTGTCAAGTAGGAGCTTTTCTGTCAAGAAGGACCGCGAGGTTAATTTTTCAAAATTGATTTAAAAATCCATTTTAAACTCTTTGTGCTCGTACAAAGGGTCATTGTACTCAGAAAAATAAGCTTTAACGCTGTAAACAATAATATCAGCAATCTAAGCTTCATTTTAGGACCCAATTAGGGTACGTTATCCATTAGTGGACCCCTTTCCTATAGTGGACCCTCTGAAGGGTTTTTAATGGAAAATTCAATAAAATCACAATATCAAGCATGTTGTTGTCTACAAATCTTTTATTTGGCATGTTCAGCATCATTTAGAACAATGTTGACTGACATTGAGTTGTCCCTTTCACTAAAATAAGTTGAGTTCGACATCTGAAATCAGCCATGGCCACTAGCATTTTCACAACAAAACTGCATTTATATTTTATGATTGAATTAACCATCCAATCATTTTTTGACTGATTATTTAACATCAGCAAGTCGAAGTAATGTAAGTTTAAGGATATTTACTAATAAAGCGAAGAAATGCAAAAATTATGCGGGTCCAATATAGGACAACGAAAATCCAAACTTTTCCAAAAGTGGACCCCTGTTAACTAAACCTTCAAAAATGATGAAAACTGTGTATTCAAGCAAAAGTTTCTCTAAAACATACAATAAATGCTTGTTGTTATCAACCTAAACGCATATTTTTTCAATTATGAATATAAATATAGCGGTTTTCATATTAAAAGTACCAAAAATGCTGAAGCCGTAAGAATTTACAGTATGTAAAAAAAGTATTTACACCCCTTGGGCACTATACACATATTGTGATTAAACATCTAAACAATTTAATGTTGACAGAAACCTAGTACAACGTTTTGTTCAGAAACTCATGCCAAACATTTTGCTACAAAAAAGCTCATGAAAAGATGATTTCTAAAAAAGTTATATAACAAATACTTTCACGAAAATAAAAAAGGTGCAAAAAAAGTTTGTACACCTTTCGAAAAATTAACATAAATAATGTTATTTGTTGACAAATCACCATAAATCCAGTCTCCCAACTTCAAATAGGCATCCTTGACTGATTAAAAAAATAATTTGGATTGAATATAAAGTTTACTAACTACTTAGTATAAAAGTTTATATAACTCTGGAAATTCTATATAAAACTTATCTGGACTTAATTTTGCAAACTTTTATTTCAACTAAATGTCAATAAATTACCATAGAATTGCTAAATAAACATTTTGGAGTAGGAATAACACCGTTTTGGGGGTCTTTGTATGGATAGAATAGATTTTTCGTTGGAATTTCGTACCAACCCGGAATTACGTCGTCGGAAAATCCGCCGGCATCCGAACCGGTCCACGATTCACAAGTCAACCTATTTGGCATCGGAAAGGGCATAAAATTTCCGATCTTTTGATACCCATACATCCAGGTTTTCTATAAAACCCACGTTTTTAAATACCTAAGCAAAAACGTTGTTATGGTTTCGTTTGAGCAACCTGCCAAAAATGTATGGAATTTCGTAATTTTTGTTCTCTTGGATCAAACTTACTTTTTGCCCAGGAAGGGGAAATTCTCGTATGTTTGGCAGGTTAAGCACTCGCTCCTAACTCCATCCAATTTGCTGAATTTCACTATTTAAGCAACTCATTTTGCAAAACTTTTCATAGAAACTTGCTTGCTCACTTCTCATTGAGCTATTTATCACTCGATTTCAGTTGAAAACGCTTTTAATTAGCTTTAATTGAATGTTAAAGTTCTGACCTGCCAACATTAGATGCACGCTGGAATTAGATGCTGTTCCCCTATTTAAAAACGTAGGTTTAAAAGAAAACCTAGATGTTTGGGTATCAAAAGATCGGAAATTTTATGCCCTTTCGGATGCCACATAGGTTGACTTGTGAATCGTGGACCGGTTCGGATGCCGGCGGATTTTCCGACGATGTAATTCCGGGTTGGTACGAAATTCCAACAAAAAATCTATTCTATCGATACAAATACCCCCAAAACGGTGTTATACCCACTCCAAAATGTTTATTTAGCAATTCTATGGTAATTTATTGACATTTAGTTGAATTAAAAGTTTGCAAATTAGGTTTAGATAAGTTTTATATAGAATTTCCAGAGTTATATAAACTTTTATACTAAGTAGTTAATAAACTTTATATTCAATCCAAATTATTTTTTTAATCAGTCAAGGATGCCTATTTGGAGTTGGGAGACTGGATTTATGGTGATTTGTCAACAAATAACATTATTTATGTTAATTTTTCGAAAGGTGTACAAACTTTTTTTGCACCTTTTTTATTTTCGTGAAAGTATTTGTTATATAACTTTTTATAGAAATCATCTTTTCATGAGCTTTTTATTGCAAAATGTTTGGCATGATTTTCTGAACAAAACGTTGTACTAGGTTCCTGTCAAACTTTAAATTTTTTACATGTTTTATCACAAAATGTGCATAGTGCCCAAGGGGTGTAAATACTTTTTTTACATACTGTATAATTAATCAAAACTATAGTTAATTGTACTTAACTGAAGCACCATAATTGCAGTTTGAAATGATATTTTATAATAATAAATTAATAACAAAACATTTTTTCCAATAAACATGCGTGGTTTTATCAGCAACTGTAAACAATTCTATTGTTTAGTTTCGGTCAACCATTTATGTAATTAATATGGAAAAATTTGCGTCAAGATTACTTTTTTTAAATTATTTTTATGTTTACAGTGGTTTTTGAGACGTTTTCTTTGATCTTTTTCGGAAATAAATGTGTTTAAATGTCTGTTTGGTTTTTTGTTGTTTAAAGCCAAATTTGTTAACAAAAAATATTTGTTCATGACGAAAAGTGAACAAAATCCATCTTTTATTCATTATATCTATCATTAGACCTACACAATTCATCAAAACATCAAATATCGGTTAAATTTGGTATAAAAATAACAGTTTGCCTATAGTGGACCCAGGTCCACAATCGGATTATGGACCCGGGTCCACTATAAGAAAAGGGGGTCTATATTGCGCAATTCCCACTAACTTGGACTTCGCACTAAATTCTTGCTATCGATCGCACTATTGCGACTTGTCAAACTGCCTTGGGAAAATTTAAATTTCCTAAAAAATGATCAAAGTGCTCGCTTGTTTTTCAGCTGTCAATCGCAATTTTAAAGTGCGAATGTCCAGTTTGGTGGAAACTGCGACTGGCAGTGTAAACAAACAACTACTGGTTGCCTAGTTTTTCGAATTCTTGTTGTCAAAAGTGCGAGAGAAAACTGCGGGCAAAATCCAAGTTACAGTGCAAGGGTCAATAAAAGAAAAAAAACTTTTTTTTCCAATGGCTATTTTTCTGCTCAAAAACAAATAAACTGATGAAACAAATAGTCAAAATTGTTCAAAAGACTTCAGTTTTCATTGTTTTGTACAAAGAGTTATGAAAAAGTGCTTAAAATATTGAAAATTTGTGAAAAATGTGCTTCGGCTCTACTAGGGGGTCCAGTAATGGTTAAAATACCCTATTTTTTGTGTGACAAGTCAATTTAAAAAAAAAGTTGTTTTTCATTTAGAGTATAACCACAGACAAACAGACGAGACTCTTCATACAAATTAATTTGAAATTCCATCGTCTTTTGACGAATCCACCAGATCCCGACGACGCTAGCGCTAGCTGATGAGCTACAGCCGAAACACTACTCAAACATACAAATACATTTATGTATTCTCCAACAGAGCTTTATGTTTCTTGTACACTCAAACCCCGATGGTTTGACACCAACTGCTGTCAAACGAACGGGGTCACGTTTTAGTTTGACACCCCTTATACACGGAGTTCACACACACTACCTAACGTTTGTTTTGATAGTGTGCGTGAGCGCCGTGTAAAAAGTGACAGTTCGTCACTTTTTAGTTTGACTTTGACCAACCAACGGGGTACAAACTAAAAAAGTGTCAAACGAAAAAGTGACCAACCACCGGGGGTTGAGTGTACGCACACTAGCGCACCATTTGGTTTTAACTTTGAACATTTTGCGTGATTTGGAAGCTAAACAATTGTTTAGCACGAAAAAATGTCACAACCATTTAAAGAGTAAACAAAATTACAGTCATTCATCTTGAATAGTGTTAGGGACATAAATTTGAAAGAATCTATATAAACATATCAAAAATACAATATTTTAAGATATCTGCTTGAAAAAAAAAACCGTAATATCATATTCTGAGTAATATGGTATCAACAGGTACATATCCCAAAATACTTCATATATAAATACAGTTGTGCTATTGGCAAAAATATCAACTAATCAATGAATGCTTGAAAAAAAATTCTTGACATTTTTGATCAAAAATACAACAAAAATTCTATGAATGATACAATGTTTGTGGATGAAACTTTCAGCGTTTGCTATCCTATAGTTTAGAATTTGACAGGCTATTGCACACGTTGTTTTCATCAGTATTGGCACAAAGCACTTCAAAGAGAATGAAATCGAATGGCTTTTTTTAAATGGACTTATACTAATCAGGATGGTTCTTTAAACAAGGGTTCGTCACTTATGCAGGACCGGCGACCGGATTGGTAAAATGTATCAAAATCTATGTATTTTTAAGAATGATTTAAAAAAAAAGTTTATTTCATAAAACTCTTGTTCTTTCGTGCTTGATTCTCATGTTCAAAACACGACACCTTCAGAAGATAAATGAAAACAGACCCTCCCGCCAACAACCCATTGCAGAACCCCAAACTAAACTGTGACAAGTCTAGCCGCAACTCAGTCTTGGTCGCTTGGTTCGGAAGTTGAGCCAATTCGCGATTACGACTGCTTCTAGGCCGCGCTCGTAATCAGCTTCCTGGGCGCGTGACTTTTGGCGCGCTTCTTCCGTAAGAACTCCGGCCGTCGTAACTTGGTGTAACTATTTTGGCTAAATCTGGCTTGCAAAAACAACCTCTGGCACGCCAAACTATGCGACTCTCTTCAAAACCCTAATATCGCCCTGTGGGTAAGCTTCGCTTGACGATTTCGACTCAGGGGTGATGTTGAGACCTGGTTTGGCTTGAAGACTTGGAAAGTTCTGGCTGTTGTCGAATTGTAATCGAGGCGTTCTTGGTGTAAACACGTCGTGCGGTTATGGAAAACATGTGTTTTCGGGGTTTTGTGAGGTGTTATAAAAGAGTCACGTCAATGGCGCGCACCGTTTAATCCGGTAAAAGTGCTCGACGGTGCTACTGGCTTGGAGGTTTAACCAAGTGTAAAACGTTAAAGGTCTCGAGAACCATGTGGACTCTCGGGGACGGTGGGTGGTATCCGGTGAAAGTGGCTGGGATTTTGGTGGTGCTGGCAGCTCTGCAATATGGAATGGCATTGGGCGTGGCCACGGAAGATACGCGGGTGTTCCTGACGGTGAAAAGTGCCAGTGTTGCCAGCTTAAGCCTACCGGACGTTTCAAGTGCCTTTGTGATTGTGACCGATCTGATGATCAGCCCCGGAGGCCAACCGTTGCCGTTCTTGAACGGAGAAAGTGAGTTTGTTTGAAGATCGTAGAGATAGTGGTACCTTAACATCCACCGTTTTTCGTCCCCAAGTTGACGAAACCTACTTCAAGGGACTGCAGGACACCAAACCGGATGTGAAGTTCCTGGCATCGTTCGGGGGTACCTCGACACCGCCGGAGCTATTCTCTCACCTGACCATGGGTAACAAGCGACGGGCAGGGTTCGTGCAGAACCTGATCCAGTACGTAACGAGTTACGGCTTCGCGGGAATTGACATCGCCTGGCTGTACCCGACGACTGCCGATAAGGTATGTTTGTTGCCCTCGAAGGCACGGAATTCCTTAAAAGAACACCTTATAAACCTCATCCTTCTAGGATGGCTACACGAACTTGCTGAAAGAACTACGTGAGGCGTGTGACCAAATGAAATTGATCCTGACGGTTACGGTTCCCAGTAATCCGTCAGTGATCGAGAAGAACTATCCGGTGGAGGATCTGCAGCGGTACGCGCACTATGTGATCCTGAGTGCCAACGAGTTCAGGAAGTTGAAGAAAACTTCACTGATAGCTCCGCTGTACTCGCTGACCACGGGGTCGTCTAACAGTTTGGTGAGTAGGGGCGGTGGGCAGATCTACGGAAACTGGGTAATTAACGAGTACCTGGACTTGCTGGATGCGATTGTTTGGAAGTTTGGGATCTGCGTTTTGTATGCCACAGGGTTATTATTTGTATTTGCTGTGATATTCTTTTCGGTTGTTCTTGGGCTTCAATGCTGAAGAGTTCCACATTCCTTAGAATGTGTGTCCTTAAAACAAGATTTATCATCTCCTTCCAGGACTACCACGTAACCGCTTGGAAGCTTGCTGGACTGACCAGCGACAAGATCGTCATAGGCGTCCAAACAAACTCCATAACCTATAAACTGATACAACCAAATGAATATCGACTTGGCACACCCGTAGCCAAACTCAAGATCCGCCCATTCTACAAGATCTGTCAAAAATTGTACGCTGGATCGCTGGAAATCTTTGAGGAAAAGACCCGCTGTCCGTACGCATTCCGCGATCAGAACTGGTACTCGTACGAGAACCAAAAATCCATCTCCGAGAAGGTCGAGTACGTAGTGGGGCAATCGCTGGCTGGAATCGCCGTTATGTACTACGACGAAGACGACCCGATCAACACGTGTGGTGACGGACCGCACCCGTTGACCACCGCGATCCTATCCACGCTGGAAGGGATGGATCAGCCGGCTACTGGCGGCGAGAATCCATCTGCGGTGGCTCAGCGAAGCGTTCCAGCCGTGAATTTTGACTCATACGAAGAGTACGCCAACGTGAGGATCGTGGACCAAGACGTGCCGTACTCGGTCGGTGCACCGCCCGCATTTTGCGACGGTGAGGTGTCCGGAGGAAACGACGGAACTTCCTACATCATTCAGCAGATTCCTTCGCTGGCTGGATCGTCTGGGGGTCAATCACAACAGGGACAAGGAGGTGGTGCCGTGGGCTCACAACAGGGACAAGGCGTGACCGAAAGGATTGGCTCTAAGCCTATCCTGACCGTTGTTCAGCAAGCAGGACATCCGATGCAACAGCTTCCACAGCAGCCGCCATACCATGGACTTTCGAGCTTTGGTGGTGCTGCTCAGCAAGCTCAAAAACCCCAACGCTTCGGCTCTCAAACAGGTCCCCGACATCCCGCAGGAGTCCCGATCGAGACATCCGCATCAAACTCGGGAGGAAGCTATTCGGTACAGTATGCCCAGCCTGGAAATCCGGGTCAACCGGGTGGATCCGCTGGATCTGGTTGCGCATCGGAAGCTACAACAACGACAACAACTCCAGCACCGAGCTGTGGATACCAGCAACAGCAGCAGCAGCCGGGAGCGTACCAGGTCGTCCAGCAGTTCCATCCGGATCAGGATGACAACTGCGACGAGGATGAGATCATGGAAGAAGCGATTCCGGTACAACCATCCGGACCATCAACGCCTTGTCCGCCGCAAAAGTGTCCCCAGGTGATCCTGGCAAACTCGGATCAAGCGCTGAACCGAATCGATCCGGTGGTTGGAGCGAAGTTTGGCTCCAGCGGAATGGGATCAGCGGGTGGCATGATGGGCGGGTCGGCAGGTGAATTGCTTGGTGCTTTGGGGGCTCTTGGAGGAATGGGAGGGGCGGGTGCGTCCAATCTGTTGAATCAGCTGTTTTCGGAGCGAGCGGGAGGTAGCCGGGGGTCTGGAGGGAGCGCGTTTGGTGGTATGGGATCCGGCGGTAGTGGATTTGGAGGCATGGGCGCTGGTGGTAGCGGATTTGGAGGCATGGGAGCTGGTGGTAGCGGATTTGGAGGAATGGGAACTGGAGGAAGTGGATTCGGTGGTATGGGTTCTGGAGGCGGAGGAATGGGAGCTGTTAGCGGGGGTATGGGAGGAGGAGCTGCTGGTGGCGGATCTGGGGGTGGTGGTGGAGGAGGAGGTGGAGCTGGTAGCGCTGGTTCTTCTGACCCTAGCCCACTGTTTTCGGAACCAGTTTCTCCATTGGTTGTGAGGCCACCGCCGAAGGGAGCACAGTTTGATCCCAAGAACTCTCGTCTCGGTATCATAGCCACCAGCAAGATAAAGCCGGGTCCTAACTCTTCGTGCGCTGGAGGTGGAGGTGGTGGTGGTGGTAGCGGAGGAGGAGCTCCAGGTGCATTTCCACCAAACTCACAAGGTCCGATGGTAACGTTTGGAGGATCAGGATTCCCTCAGTTGGGTGCCAACTGTCCTCAGAACCCATTCGGACAGGGTGGTGGAGGACAGCCAATGGGTGGTGGACAAGCCGCACCAGACAATGGGCTTAGTCTGCTCGGTGGAGGGGGTAGCCCAGGACCGATGATAAACCTGCAAGCTACGGCAACATTCCAAACAAGTACGACGGCCCCTCAAGGGCTGGCAGATCTCATGTCAAACATGGAGAGTTTGGCAAACATGCTACCGAAACTGGCAGCCCTGAAGCAGACATCCCTTGGTGCCAGCAGCCAGCTTGGAGGATCGGGAACTCCGTTCGGCATATGTCCGTTCGACGGAATCATCCCGGACGCACGGAACCCTAAGTTCTACTACCTCTGCCGGCGAGGACTGTAAGTATTTGTCATAGACTTATATTCAAGACAGCTAGTAGTGGTACCTTAACCTTGTTATTTTCTTTCCACAGTCCAATGTGCGAGGAGAACAGGTTCTCCTGCGCCGACGGTTATGTGTTCAACGCGGCCAGCCAAAAATGTGTCCTGGCCTAATTTGGACACAATTGGAGGCAATGTCGTCAAACTCAACCACACCATCTTACGTTTCCGCTACATTCTGCTTCTTCATAACTTCACTTTTTCTTAAACTACTCACCCTGGAAGCTACCGAAACAATCTGACTCGCCAGTGATTGACCGCCATCGTTCCCGATCGATCGTTTGTTGTTGTATTTTTGTTTTTATTAATCATATTGGGCTGCAGCCAATCAATACTTAACTGAGGTACGGTATAATAATTTAAACTTTTATTGTTAGCACACATCAATACCAATACTGACACACACAGAGAACTTAGACATACTCGAACACACACACACGTACACACACACACATACAGGGGCCCTTGGATTTTTTGCACTGAGTAAACTCTATCGAGCGGTACTAGAGCTTGGTAGAGGGATAGATAGTTAAGGCAATTGGTTCAACCAAAATAACTGATAAATAAATACTGAATACGAACTATTGTAATGCAAAAAGCTGTGGATGAGTTTCGAATTTTCAAAGGTTGAACGAACTTACCCTTCCATGGTTTCTGGGTTAGGATCATCGTGAGTCATCTAGTTGTATGGATGGATCGTGAGGACTTGGGCAACTGGTTGAATCTGTTGGTAAAGACATCATACAATTTAAAATTAGTAATCCACAACCGAATCCTTGATATTTGGCAACCCTGTCTGAAGATTGCAGAACTTTTCCAAATCAGTCAAAAATTTCAATAAGAAGTGATCAAATCCAATTGTGTCGTATAAAACATAGCGTCACTACATCCAATGATCGGTTTCTGCGCACCTTACAATTACTAGAAATTCCTCCCCCCAACGTTTAATATACAATTGTTTTCAAATGACGGCATTTATCGCACATGCTGAGTGGTGGCCGGTACGATTTATGAACTGCTACTTGACCGAAGCTAACCGTCCAAGTGTCGCTCCCCACCACCGCAGATCAAATTATGGCAGTTGTCGGTCAGCTTATCGATACAGCACCACAACAACACAATTGAATCTCCGCGGGGTTATTGTCAACTCATCAAAATGTATACAGTACACGCGATTCCGCGTAATATTTACTACCCAAACCTCATCGAGGGAATCAATCGGTGATCGTGCGGAACACGCAACTAGAACTGCACACGTGCTAGCGAAAACGGTAAGGTAAAATGACAGTTGTTGACCCGGATGACGATCGTAGCACTAAACTTTTAAGCGAGTAGTATTAACGTTAGTAAATTCCCCTATTTTACGGTAACTCAAGGTAACAACATTTAAAAATTAACCTTGATCGTTTATTCGATGATCAGCATAACATTACCCAAACCGCACAATCTAATTTGCTGCAACTTTGTTAGTTTTATATTCCATTAGTTGAAAGATCGCGCTTCCGAATCCATGTCGTGCCTGTTATTGCCGGTCATTACTGGAAAATTATCGAGTTAGAATGGCATGCAATTGTGTAAATATGATTACTTTCACACGCAATGCGGCCGAGCCACCGAGGGCACGTCGTAAACAACGTAGTTCACTTGCAGTTGTTGTTTTATGAAGATAATGGTTTGGGGGCGTTTTAAAACAGCTGAATGGTGCGCATCTGGTGTTCTAAGAATTATAGCGTATGGTTTCTAAGATAATTTCTAGATTGTGCGTTATGGCCCATCAATTTTGGTTTTTACATTAAAAGGCCATTACGAATATTTTTCCTTCAACATTGGTCCGAAAAAAAACATCAAAACTTTAAAATGTCTAATGTCTAGGGTAAAAGAAGTGAAATTATTTCCATCGTGTTTGGATTCTTTCAGAAATATTTTGAAATTTAGTGAAATTTTGCTTGAAGTACGTAAAACTTTTTGTTTACAAATAAGATTTTTTGAAAAAAAAAGTACTGAAAATCTTTTCCAAAGTTAAAATATAAAACCGTCTTCCCTCATATTCTGAATAGTTTTCAAATCAAATTCAAGTCAAATTTTCAAAAAAAAAAAACGACAATTCGGAGCGGCATTTGAAAATGGCAAAAACACTTTTTGAAAATCCCGGGGCAACAGGTAACAATTTAACAAAATCTTCAGTGCTGATGGTAGCTGGAGAGGCCAGCTATTGTTTGACGCTTTGAGTTTTTATCTTCATTTGAAAGCTTTTCTTGTGATTGTTGACAGAAGAATGTATCAAATGACTGCAAATTTTAACGTATAATTATTTAACTTATTTAACTGATAATAATTTTTATTTAAAAGATCGATTTTTTGAAAAAAAGCAGTCTAGAAAATAATGAAACAAAATTACAAACAAAATATTTAAATGCAAAATCAAATTTGCAATCAAAATTGATCGAACACATTCTTTAAAAAAGTATTTTAACGTAATTTTTTACGAAAAATCAACATTTTTTGACGGAAAAGCACCCTTGCAAAAACTAAGAAAAGAGCTGAATATTTCACAGTTTCAGTTTCCAAGGTATCGCCAGTTGAAAAAAGAGGGATAATAAGATTAAACTGAGAAAAACTTCAGGATTCAAGATGTTTTTGAAATTTTGTTTGACAATATTTGAGTGCAAACAATGCATTTTTTAGTTCCCTGAAATAAACAAAAAAGGCATATTCCGTCATTAGGGGTGACGGAAAAGTGCTGAAATTTGTATGACCCAATCTCACAATTTCAGACTCAATGTCATCCCTGATGACGATTATAAAATATGTGTTTTGGGAATGAAAGTTTTAGCGATAAAAAGTCAAAAATGAAATATTGGGAATTTTTTTCTCGCTATACCTATTTTTTTGAACATTTATAACCATAGCCTACAACTTTGCTGAAGACACCAGCCCTAAAGAATTGGTTGACCCATAGTAATATTCAACATGTATTCTTTTGCCTTATTATTTTTTTAAGTTTAGTGAAATATTTATATGATTAAAGTCAAATAAATTTTATGAATTAATAATTGAATTCGAGAGATTTAAAATCTTTTTATAAATGTTTAAATTGTCGTTTTCGGACCATTTGCCTTCCGTTTTTTTGCAATTAATTCGTGTAAATAAAAAAAAATATTTTAGTGATGATACACAGTACCCGATAAATACAATGTTCGCAAAACTGATTATTGTAGGCTTAGTTTTTTCTTTAAAGCTGTGATCATGTAAAATGCATATTGCAACTAGGTATTTCTTGAAAAATTAAAAATTTAACTCCTTGGCCTCAACCTTGATTAAGTATTTATTAATATTAACCTCTATTAGCGAATGTTTTATGGCGGTGTCAAAAGCATTTTCGCGCTGTAATATTAAATTTACGTAACACATTTACCACTGTGTCTTTTAATCAACTGATGTTTACACTTCTGTTTGTTTGTCTGTAGTCAGCCTACACTGCTTTTGTAAACAAAATAACTTTTTAGTGGGTCAGTTGAGCTAAGTTGTGAGCAGCAAATTTACGGCATAATTCTGTATCACTGTTGTTTTCAGCGTTGTAATCTTTGTTGCTTTTATTGTTTTAAGATCAAAACATGTACTATGTTGAAAGTTCATGGTCATAACACTATTCGATTAAACTAACTTTTACTCTGATTTAGTGATAAGGCCGTTTCAAATATTTACAATTTAAATTGAATCAACTGAAAAACATTCTAAAATGCATTTTTCTTCAATGATAATCAAATATTTTGAATTTTTATAAAATTCCATTGTACAGCATCGCAAACACTTTTTTTCTCGCCAACATTTTTTTTTCGTTATAATTAAGATATTTTGGAAACTAATGATTACATAACAACCAAACAGGTGTCTCATGCATTTTAAAACACATTTTTTATGCAATGTTAAAACTGTGGCTTGCAATTTCATTTTCAAACTTTTATATTTGTTTGCCTCGACAACGGCAACGGCCTAAAGCAATGTTTCTCAATCGGTGAGGAATTCCCCCCTGGAGGTGGAAGGGGGGGAGGGGGATTTGGCCATTCTTGGGGGGAATGAGGATGCAATGTATTGTTTTTGTTTTGAACGTTTTTGCTGAAAACTAAAAAAATCTAGGGCATTTTTATCAAAATTTAAGAGTTCTTGAATATTTTAGTTCTAGTTTTCAAAAATTAGCTGTAAAAAATGTCTGTGAATCTGTGATACAGAATTCATTGAAATTCTTTCAAACATGAGCAGTGCATTATTTTTTTATAATTTCCTCGATGTCTGTTTTTTTTCGGTAATGAGCTAATTTTTATCTTAATTTTTCTTTAGACATTTGCATTCTATTGATCAAGAGCAGGTTTTGAAAAATTGTTAAAACAAATCGCTAAGAATTTGCTTTTTTATTGCAAGAGTAGAAACATATTATGTAATGAATCGTTCTACATAAATGATAGCCAAAATTATGATTTTTGTGAATTGATACTAAATTTATAATTGAAGGGGGAAATAAAGGTCTTGAAAATAATCCACTGGACACTGGCCTAAAGAAAAATAATATGAATTTCTAAGCGTTTTATTTATGTTTCGTTGATTTTATAAAAACAAACCATAAATTCAATGATTATGTCGTTATTGTAAAAAATGTCTGTGAATCTGTGATACAGAATTCATTGATATTCTTTCAAACATGAGCAGTGCATTTTTTTTATAATTTCCTCGATTTCTGTTTTTTTTTTCGGTAATTAGCTAATCTTTATCTTAATTTTTCTTTAGACATTTGCATTCTATTGACCAAGAGCAGGTTTTGAAAAATAGTTGAAACAAATCGCTGAGAATTTGTTTTTTTTTTATTGCAAGAGTAGAAACATATTATGTAATGAATCGTTCTACATAAATGATAGCTAAAAATATGATTTTTGCAATTCCGTCGTGAAACTACTTAGTTTTCCTGTCAATCTTGAACGACGAAATAGCCTACTTTTATGTACCAAAAATAGCTAAATCGAATAGCAACACTTTTCAAAATAAATGCTGAAAAGTTCTACTTATCAGCACTGAAATGGGTGCTGAAAAGTTGAACTTTTCAGCACTTGTTTCGAAAAGTAACACTTTTCAACATTTTTTTGATTTAATCGATTTATTGACAAAATACATGAAAATTTGACTTAAAATTTCACTCAGTGTGTGTTTTTTGGAATTGCAAAAAATGTTGTATGGAACTCGTTGCAAAACTTGATTTTTTCAGCACTCTTCGTATTTATCCAACTCGGTGAACCTCGTTGGATAAATGTACGACTCGTGCTGAAAAAATCCTCTTTTTGCAACTTGTTGCATAAACTACTATTTTGTGAATGGATACTAAGTTTATTATTGAAGGTGGAAATGAAGGTCTTGAAAATAATCCAAGGGGGGAATTGGTCGAAAATGGTTGAGAAACACTGGCCTAAAGTAAAATAGTATGAAAATATAAGCGTTTTATTTATGTTTCGTTGATTTTATAACAACAAACCATAAATGCAAAGATTACGTCGTTATTGTTTGTTTACTGTACTGATTTATGCACATCACGCTGCTCTCAGCAAACTTTCGCACCGTTGAAAAGCTTTTGTTCACTGAAACTTTAACACTTTAACACACCACCACAAACACCCCCCAACAATCTGGTTGAACTTGAACGTGATGTGGACGGCGGCGTCCGTTACGTCGCGTGTTCCGATCATAACACTTTTTTTGTTTTGCTCTCTTTTCTTGCCATTTAAAGCAGTACTGGTTGTACTCGCTGTAACACTGATTCTTTCAACGTGAACCTGCTTTTTTGGATAAACAAACAACTGACTGACTGAACACTACACGTCGATCACTTTTGGTTGAGAAATTCGGTCAAATTCTGCACATACTAACAGGAAGGTCCATGATAACTGAATTTCCTTCACTCTACATGTCTTCACAAATTGGCCTGGTCAGATGTCCCCTAATTCAACAAAAATGATCATTGATCGTCACAAGGGTTCTAAGTATTACGTTATCACACCTGGACCAATCGACAGATTTCCGCTTCACTGGTCTGCTATGCCGACCCAGAACTCGTTCAACTAGTTTCAGTGCACTGTTATCAGCCCAGGTCGAGAACTTCTAAAGCAGACGATGATGCCTCGCTGGCATTCCACGGAGATGCAACTCTTGATTGTTCGCCAACGGTTAATAAATAAGCCAGACTTTTCACACGCCCCTTAAATGCTAACTGCCTCGTGTCTACACCATTGTTAGCGATCTAATCGGCAGGGATTATCGTGAAGTGATCAATCTTCCTGAACATCGAACTCTGATATTTTAGGGCTTAAGTTATCACTGTGCAGTAAACGCTGAAACTCACTTCTAGAACTTTTCGTATGCCCTGAACTGCATCGTTTCTAGGACCTCAAACAACAACAAGATCCTTCGCAGCCAACGGCAACTTAAAACTCGACCGGATCTTCAACCCTCAACGGGAGTTCGCGCGCACAAAACTGAAGTGTTCCGATGCGTTTACACGCGACTACTGATCGACGGGTTCGGCCGCCGGGGAACCTTATACAGTGTATAGAGTTGATTTTCGCGAGTGATCGGCGTCAACGGCGTGACTGCCGAGCTGGACAGCTGATCGGTCTCGGCGGGTTGAGCGGTTTGCGTCGCGATGTTCTGGGTAGCTGAGCAATCTGGACGAAGGAGTTCAGCGATTGATTTGCTGGGGTTGAATCAATTTATTAAATTGTTGCGAGTCATGATTTTGGTTTATGTCTTCAAACATAGTTTAAATAAACGTGACATTTTTTTAATTTGAAATGCTTTTGTTTTAAAAATACCATACTTTTAAAGTTAAGTTATTTAAAGTTCTCGTCATAATCCCTTTTTGGAAAATTTAATCACGAAAAATATTTTTTGTTGTTGTCTTATTTCAGGTCGATGAGCTCAAATATGACCCCAAAAATGCTCCAAAGTGATATGGAAATATTTTATCCAAGGTTGTGGCACACATAGTGGTATTTGATTTTTGAGAAAACTCCTTTAAAGAAGTATTGAACTAGTTACGCTGGTTTTGGGTTATTAGAAGTCGCTGAACTTGAATTTTATCTCAAAAGAATAAGAAAAACTTCGGATTACCGAAATATTGGATAAAAAAGCATAGAATATATGTATCAAATAAAATAACATACAATTCTGAATAATTTTTAAATTTCACATTATTCGTATTTTTCAGCCAATTCCAGAAGAACGGATAAAAAAATCGCTCAATTCAGCCCACAGCGGACACTTAGAAACTACAAACTTTGCCTGAATTGAGGCGTTTTCGCAGAGACTGTATACCAGTTTGTAGGAGAGTCTGGTTTTCGAGAAATTTCGAGACATGTGCGTGTTTCCTTAAATTGTGGGTCACCATATCTTTGTGTGGAACTTCCAGTGTAGAGCATTCATCTCACCGTTGAATGGAGTGTGCAGAAATTTCTGGAATGCGTGAAGATATGAAATTATGAAGTCGATTGAGTTATTCGAAGGTGTACAAAAATGTATTGAAAAAAAAAAAAAAGATTATTCCGTGATCTCATTGAAAAGTTGTCTAGAGTATAAAATGTGCGATGACTTCGGGTTGAAATTGAACCAAACTGTGTTGAATTCTGTAGTAAATTTTCAATAGAACGAAACCTTGAAGGTAAACAAGAAGCCTATCCAAATCGTACTTCGGCCCGGTTAATAACAAAAATAAAGAGTTGCAGAGTTTTAATGAAATAAATCAATACGATTGTGAACAGCATTAGCAGTATTCATGTACTGATTTTTAGTCATGTTTCCAAATCAATTAGAATAATTCTAGATTTTTCTTTTCGATTAGGTCCTATAAACATATAAAACAAAACAACACAATAGCTTATAGGACCATTAAAAAACTCAAGAATTGTTGTTGTTTGAGTTAGCATCGCTACAGTAATCCTAGCAATGTTGTTGTTGCGTCTAAATACTAAACAGAAAAAAAGTTAGCAATCGTTCAAAGATTTTGATTTCGTTTCCAAATATGATCTTGAAATGCCGGTAGTTATTCAGATAGCAGTGATTCAGTCCACCTGGGGGTATACAATCAGGTATGAAATAAATAGATATTTAAATATATTTTTTAAACATAGCATAACAATTCTCTTCAGCAATAAAATTTTTAAACTCCACATTTTAAGCATTCACTTCACAGGTTAAACTGAATTCTGAATTATACATTGTTTCATAACATCTGTATGACCACGCGTCACGAGATTATTCAAAAAGTAAATAATTGGGTCTAATAAATGCATCAATAAACACACATCACAACAGTTGCTAAATATACTAATAGCAGGTTTTAAAACGTCTGCGAAATGGAGCAGATAATTTCCTCGCTAATCACAATTTAATACTTTGCTGGCGCTTGACAAATTGCAAAAAAAATGAATTCAACATTTATTAAAGGTTTTTATTCATCTCTGTTTTAATATTCAACAGATACTTACAATTAAAAAATTTATATCATATTTTATTACTGTTTGATATTTGGTATTTGGTTTTTTGACATAAATGTTAGCTAGGATGGAAAGGGTTTACAATTTGAAAAGGAATTGTGATTTCTGAACGCATTCACTGAAAAAAACCAATTCTCGAAATCGTGAATTAAATTCACGAATGCGAGAACCACGAAGGAATATATTCACGTTTATAGTGCAAATGTACCATACTCATGAATAAATGCCTTCGTGGTTCTCACATTCGTGAACTTAATTCACGATTACGAGAATTGATTTTTTTCTGTGTTGATGCGTATTTGAGCAATTCTCTACGAAATCGGTCTTTTTTTTTCTTAATTGTAATTTTTGTATTTTTTAATCCGGCTGAAACTTTTATAGTGCTTTCGGTATGCCCAAACTAGCCATTTTGCATCATTTTTTCCCATAGAATTTTTCATACAAATTTGGCAGCTGTCCATACAAAAATGATGTATGAGAATTCAAAAATCTGTATCATTTGAAGGATTTTTTTGATCGATTTGGTATCTTCGGCAAAATTGTTGGTCTAGATAAGGACTGCACTGAAAAAAAAGATACAAGGTAATTTTTTTTTTAGATTTTTAATTTAACTTTTTGTCACTAAAACTTGATTTGCAAAAAAAACGTTACTTAATCCACCCTTAGGTGGTTAGTGCCTTCATTCAAAGGGTAATGCTATCCAAAATAGACACGCTCGTGGGAAGGTCTTTAAATTACCTATCCAAAGATAGGTCGCATGATATATTTGGAATACGTTTTCATCTAAATATCTGAGAACTAGCCTCCAAAAAGTGTATAAATAACTCTTAAGTGCTTATAACTTTTGATAGGGTTATCAGATCTTCAATGTTTTGGACGCGTTGGAAAGGTCTTTTGATTACCTGTTCAACGACGGGTTGCATGACAGATCCGGACAACGTTTTCATCGTGATATCTGAGATCCGGCTTGCAAAAAGTGCATAAATAACACTTAATTGCTAATAACTTTTGATAGGGTTGTCAGATCTTCAATGTATTGATCGCGTTGGAAATACCTTTCTAAAAATGTATAACATGCTGGGGTTTCTTACAAAAACCACCCTTTTTACAATCTTCCGGATTTTAGTGAAAATCGTTTTTTTAGCATAACTTTTGAAGTACTTAACTAAACTTCATAATTTTCAATAGGGACTTATGGGACCCCAAGACGAATCGAATGAGACCAAAACGGTCCAAATCGGTTAAGCCAGTGCTGAGATAATCGAGTGCATATTTTTGGTGCACAGACCCACATCCCACACACACACACACACACACACACACACACACACACACACACACACACACACACACACACACACACACACACACACACACACACACACACACACACACACACACACACACACACACACACACACACACACACACACACACACACACACACACACACACACACACACACACACACACACACACACACACACACACACACACACACACACACACACACACACACACACACACACACACACACACACACACACACACACACACACACACAGACATTTGCTCAGAATTCGATTCTGAGTCGATAGGTATACATGAAGGTGGGTCTAGGAGGTCTAATTGAGAAGTTCAGTTTTCAAGTGATTTTATAGCCTTTCCTCAGTAAGGTGAGGAAGGCAAAACACTATTTTTATTTTTTTCTGATTTGTTTTAGGGGACATCAAATACCAACTTTTCAGAAATTTCCAGAGAGAGCAAAAAATATTTGACCGAGTTATGAATATTTGAATCGAAATATTCCTCTCAACAATCTTTCAACTTCGTTTTTTTGATGTGAAATAGAATTTGCAATCAACAAGTACTTTAGTAAAATTTTGGTTAAGTGCACCTTTTTCAATTTATAGCCATTTTTAGATAATTTTTTTGAAAATAGTCGCAGTTTTTTTTAATTTTTTTAATTATGCAAAGATTAAAAAACCGGAAAATTGATGTTTTCTAAGTCTCACCCAAACAACTCACCATTTTGTAATGTCGATATCTCAGCAACTAATGGTCCGATTTTCAATGTTAAAATATGTAAAAGCTATCTTTATTTTATGAAGAGATTAAAGCCCAAAAAATACTATTTAGGCTATAAACTTACCAGCAACAGCACCGCCTCAAGTAAGCACGCATAATTATGCCATTTACTGGCCAAAAAGATCAAATTTAATGCACTTTTGATCATAATTTCTAATTTGCGAGATCATTTCTCATCATTTTGGTGGCACACACATCCACACTTAAGATGAGAGGTTATCTGCCGAAAGTCGCCATCAATATCTTTTCACTTGCGCTAACGATTTCAAAGCGCTTAAGATATAAAATTTCTTCCAACTACCGGCAACATGTTCTTTTGCACATTAGTTAGTCACTCACTTGAAAAATAATCCCGAAACATGTAAATAATTAGCAAGCACCATCAAAAAAAAAACAAACGCGCCAAGTCTTTTGACGTTTGAATTTTGACGACCCATTCCAATCGAAGGCTGAAGAAAACCGAGCGAGCAGCGAAGGCAAATAAAGAACAAAGGGTGTCCACCAACACCACCAGCAGCGCCTGTTGGATTGAGCCAGTGATGCCAGGAAATGCTATAAATGCTACTTTTCGTGAGTGTTCGCTTCCAATTTCATCAATTTTGGCAGCACTAAGCAGACCCAAAAGAGCGCTGGAAGAAAAAAAGAACTAAGCTGAAAATAGTAAAATGGGCATGGCCCAATGCACTCGACTGATTAGAATGCATTTGGGATTTTTTTTTGTTAAATGCTTGTAAAAGGAATAGCATAACTTTTAAAAAGAGTGCAAATAAACAGAAATGTTCACAAAAAGTTGCTCTACTCGTTGGTGTACTTGGTTTTAGTAAACCGCAAGGAACACTCCAGATTATCCAGCATCATTCAAACACAACCGCTTATTAAGCTTAAAATGGGTATAATTTCCCTATTTGTGGAAATTTTCAATCTCTTCGAAAAAAATATTTTCAAGATTTTTGAATCAAAAGGGCCAAATATTCAATATAACGCCCTTTTGAAATGTATGTCTTGATTCGATCATTAGTTGCTGAGATATGAGGTGGATTGTTTGGGTGAGATATAGAAAACATCAATTTTCCTGTTTTTAAATCTTTGCATGGCAATATCTCAGCATCTAAAGCAGGCCTGCCCAACCTTTTCGGCTCAATTTTCACATTTTTGATCGTCAAAATTACAATTGTTAACTTTTGCATGGTTTCTTTGATGGAATCGGTGCTCAGATGACCAGTGAACATAACTTTGGTAAAAGTTTGCACAATTTTCTGTAAACGAAACTTGAATATTTTCCCTATAAATTGAACTCCAATTGGTTTTGCTTTTGACTTACTTTTCAATAGGAAAAGCCAAAATCTTTTATAAACCTTCCTTTTTTCTCAAAGTAAATTTAAGCAGAATTGGTCAACATTGATACTCGAGGGTTGAGTTTACATTGAAAAATCGAAAAAAATGTAAGGAGATATTCGAATTTTACAAATTTGTCTGCAGGATTATGTTGGATTATGTTAGGAAATTTATGCTCTACAACTTTGTCGAAGAAACCAAAGTTTTACAACTTGATCCTGGAATGTTATCAGCGGTTTGATAAAAGCCATTTTTGTATGGACATATTTTTTTACTAGTTATAGGTTCGAGTATCAATGGGTTTGACACAGAAACTTATGTAATTTTTGTAATGAAGTTAAAATATTGCCAACGTATGATCCGCAATAATCCAATCCGCTTTACTTACCATTTCAAAATCGCTAGTGCGAATCCCGTTATACCGGCCGATTAGATACACACCTTCGTCATCGGGGTTCAATCAACGCACGCGAAGCATAATTAAGGCCATTTCAGTGTCCACCGCGTGATTAATGACTTGTTTGTGTGTGTTTCTCGAGAGGGTGAGGAATTTTTCGGATGCCATCGTCCTAGATCGGAGCGGAGGTGATTAATCGAATTGACGCCGCACAATTTCAAATGACATGTTTTATTATTATTGCCGCAGAGTTAATGCTGCTGCTGCTGAGGCTCCAGCAGCCAAATGGGAGCATAAAATCTGCTCATTACATAAAAATGCTATCTACTGGTTTGTGTACTTGCTTAAGTTTACTTTTTGCACGGGAGGTTGCATAATTTAGGCTTTGCATGTTTGTGTCTGTGTTGGGTTTCTGCAAAATTATACACCAATTTGCGATATTTATATCTTGCCCTAGCTAATAATACTTCTCGTTTGTGGCTCACTTAATCGGTATAGTTGACTATCACTAGCAATATGAGATTCGCTTTCAGATGTGTTTCCTAACGTATTACTCGGCTACCCTCAGAGACTATCGGTTATATGTACACAAGAAGGCTTTTCGTACTGGATCAACAGGTGAGGAGAAGCGTTACGTCGCCAGCGAGGTATCGCCGAGTCCTTAGAAAGTTTCCCGAGGTCGTCGATCATCGCTGACGGCTTCCACCTTCTTTTTCGTCTTCTCCACATCCTGCGGCTTCTGGTGCTGGGGCTCGTTCCACGGTTGCACCACGCCGGAACCGAAAAGCACAAAGACCACGGCCGGGATGATGTAGGCCGCGGCACCGATTCCGAACACGTACCGCCACTCGTCCATGGTGCTCCGCACGGCGGTAAAGTGCGCCACCAGCATCGGCGAAATGAACCCGCTGGTCGTGCCGACAAAGTTGATGATCCCGTACAACGTTCCGGCAAAGTTGGGCGCCAGATCCTGCGAGTTCTGCAGGTTCGTCACGCTGGACGCACCGTTGAAGCCGAGCGACAGGGTGATGATCGCGACGCACACGTACGGGTCGAACCCGGCGTAGATCAGACCGACCAGGAACAATCCGGGGATGATGTGAGCTGGAATGAGAGTAAATATACATTGGTAAAACATGAGGGACAAACTTAATCGCGCTGATCTATGAATGCGGCGGCGGTTGGGCCATGACGGACGGACGGAAAATGTGAGCTTTTTAACGGCCGTGGACAGCTGACCTGCCGGCTACGGGCTATTAATAGATCTGCTGTATCCACTGCTGCAAGAGGTTGCACGATCAAGTCGCGATCCGTGCGAACTATGTTGAGCTGATATTTTGCTTTTGCTTCTCGGAATTTGTGCAACCGAGGTTGGTAGAGTGGCAGTTATTAGAGAGAAATGTTGGTAAACAGTTGAGTGACGGTGCATTAGGTCGGGTTTGAGACTAATTGGAAATATTTTGATTCTGTGAGTTCAAGAGATTGTTGCAAGGTTGATTAATATTTGTCTAGTCATAAGAAAATTAAGCTGTGCAAATATTGTAACCCTATAAAGTTCAGTGATTGAAAATCAAGTACATTAGTCTGCCCCTGATCGCATAAATGTCCCATATGCATTTTCATCGATTTCGAGTTATTGATGCAGTTTGGTTCAAAATCGTGTGCTCTTTCAAAAGAGCCTATAACATCCAGCACTTTGTTCTAGAAATCAAGAGGAAATCCAGTTTTTTCGCGAAAATTTAACACGTATCCTTATGTATGGGACAAACTTCAAATGCGTTTTTCTCAGCATGCTGTTTTTGCATATGGGACATTTATGTAAACATGGGCAGTAAGAGTACTTGTAAGTACATTAACATTGTTCTTGAGCTTTGTTTAAAAAATCACAAAAAAATCTGGAAAAAGCAGGTTTCTCCCTTCTTTCTGAACAAGTCTCCAAAAGCAAAAAAACCCCAACAAGAGGCGCCATTATTTGGCAAAGCCATTTTTTGCTCCTTCCAATATTCTCCATCAAACAGTCATGTGACCCATTGACGGTGATCACTTCTTTTTTCATCAGCGTCATTCCTCTGATGTGATTTGTGCAGTTCAGATCACGAGTTCATTTTTTCGCTTTTTTGTTTTGATTACGATGATTTGCAGGTTGCTGTTTCTTTCTTTGCTTTTTACTTTACCGGGTCGGGAATTCCAACAATTTTACTCCGATTTACGACCAACTGTGAGTTGTGTTATCGTACTAGTTTCTAAGCTACAGCGAGGCGATACTTACAGAACAAACAGAACGATTTGCGAATTGTGGTGACGCCGAAGAACGACTTCTTCCGGATGTAGTCTCCGACGCTGCCGAAGGCGAATGCGGCCAGCGCACGGGCCAGGTAGGGCAGGGCGGCCAAGAATCCGGCCTTGGCCAGCTTGAAGCCCAGCACTTCACTCATAAACTTGGGCGCCGCCGTCAGCAGGAAGTACAGTCCCCACAGGTTGCCAAAGTGCAGCACCAGCAGGGCCATGAAGGGAACCGATGTCAACACCTTGGTCACCGGCGGCAGCATCTTGTGCGCGGACATGGTATCTCCGAAGGACTTTTGGATGAACTCCTGTTCGGATTTTTTGATGCGCGGATGTTTGGCCGGGCAGTCCGCGACCAGGATGAGCCAGAACATGGTGACGACGGCGGTGATGACGGCTGGGACGTAAAAGGCAAACGACCATCCGAGGGTCTCGATGAGGACACCGACCAGGGGCCACGTAATGACCGTGCCGAAGGTTCCACCCATCAGCATCGATATGAATTTGCCCTTCTCGTTCGGTGGAGCCCACTTGGAAACGAGCTGGTGCAGGGCCGGATAGAGGGCACCCTGAAAAGAGTAAATTTAATCGCTTTATTTAGTAACCTCAAGTCCAAAAGTGTTTTTTTCCCAAAAAACTAAACCAAAACGCGGTCAAAGCACTTCCACGAGCGCGTGCCCGGTATAATTAGTAAGAAGCTGGTGAAGCATTCGTCATGATCAGCTGGCGGGAGTGCGGCAACAAAGCTTGCATTGAACACTTCAGTTTGAAGGTTACTTAAAATGCAAAACGAGCAGCCGGTTAGCCGATCGCACGTGTCGCACGAGACTGTTTTGTTTTGCAAACAGTGCATCACGATAAGTGACAATAAACTATTTTAAACCTTTTTTTTGTTTCTACATTGCCGTACATCACTTCAAATGTTTAATGAACTTTACTCATTCTAAATTATTAAATCTATTGACATCACAAATTTAAAACGAAACAAGTTTGACATTCCTCTCTTAAACATTCATCACATTCCGTAGCACCATGGCACCTAGCAACAACACCGTTAAACTGATGTTTTGGCGCGCAAAAAAAAAACCCTCACCGGCTTATGTATGCAAACTTACCCCACAAACGCCCAGCAGCACCCGGTTGGCCACGATCGCCCAAAAGCCATAGTTGGCGGCCAGCGGTGTCAGCGCCGTCAGCAGGGCACTGACCGCGAGCGTAAACCCGACCAGGTTGCGCCCGCCGAACCGTTCCGCCAGGACCCCCCCGGACAGCGAGGTGAGCAGATAGCCGTAGAAGTACGCCCCCAAAATGAGGCTCTGGTCGTGCGAGGACCAGTTGTACCGGGGTCCGTACTGCGTGTGGAAGAGAGTTAATCGAACGGTAAACCAGTTAGTGGGTGGGTTGTGCAAAAAATGAAATACACTCAAGCCCCTTTGGTTTGACACAAACTTTTGTCAAACGAACGGGGTCACTTTTTAGTTTGACACTCCTTTTGCACGGAGTTTACACACGCTACCAAACGTTTGTTTTGATAGTGTGCGTGAGCGCCGTGTAAAAAGTGACATTTCGTTACTTTTTAGTTTGAATTCGGCCAACCAACGGGGTACAAACTAAAAAAGTTTGAAACGAAAAAGTGACCAACCACCGGGGGTTGAGTGTAAAACGTAGGAGAAGAGGGCCACTATCAAGTTGGTTGAAAATGGGTGCCCTTCCCCTAGGGAAGGAGCCTCGCGCTTTGGCAAGTGACACTTACGTCCATCAGCTCCGGTGTCAACGCCGTCGTCGTGAACGGAATGCTTGTTGTTGAAGTGCCGTTGCCGTCGAAGCTGTCCTCGTCATCGCCGAAGGCACTGCTAGTGTTCAGAGGTGCCACGAGGGCATGGGCTTGGGGTTTGGGCGCGAGTTGGCTCTGGGTGGGTTTGACCATGGCCAAGATATTGACCGAAATGTTTACGCGCAGCATGTAGCTGACGAAGCAGGCCAGGAACAGCATGATGGCGACATTGAACCGCGTGGGGATGCGATCTGGAAAAGGTAGAGAGAAAAAAAAATCTTTGTTTAGACGACTTTTTTCATTGATAAACTTTCTTTTAAAACGATTTCATCCTCAGGGGGTCCAATACAATATTCAGAAATTATCTAAAACAATTTTAAACTTTTGAAAAGTTCAACTTTTCAGCACTTCGACGCAGTCATGCTTTCTTGTCGTACGTTGCTTTTTGACGTAGGGGAGAGTGGAGAGACTTGATCCTCGGGGACACTTGATCCCAAGCCTGTATCTCGTCAGCATGTGGGTAAAACAATTAGCTTTGTTCTAGAAAATTGTGCGAAATTGACTAAAACTCATTGTAGAAAACAAAGAAAAAAAAATCAAAAATGTTTAGATAGAGTTACACACATTTTTCTAAAAAGTGCTCCAAAAAACTTCCAAGAGATCTTTAATCTTTGTTTTGATAAGTATAGAAAACACTCAAAAATTATTCAAAAAAATATATTTTATACATGAATTGTTTGATAAACATATCAACTCCAACACCCTTACGCATTTGACGTTAAATTTATCGTCATACTATTTTTACAATCAATTGTTTAAAAAAGTGCGTTTAGGGAGACATGATCCCTGCATTTTTACAGTCACTGGAATCAGCCTCAAGATTAAATAATTGGCTGGGTTTTCGTACATAGTTTCCTTTAGTATAGTTGTGCATAACTTACTGCAGTTTGAACCATTTTTCAAAAGTTTTGTAAACAAAAATTACCAGCTTTTGTAAACATGCTCAATTTTGGTCTAAAAAAGAAAATTTTAAGTTTTTAAATTTTTTGCATGCTAAACTTGTTATATTTTGAACACAAACGTACAGGTTTAATGTGAAATTGCTGTAACTTATAGAAAATTAAAAGTATGGATGAATAAAAAACATTTTCCTTAAGATTTCTTAAAAATGTTGAAAGGGGGATCAAATTACCCCCAACATTTTGAAAACGCCGGTTTAAAATATTTTTTTAAAACGCTTGGCATGATTTGAAGAGTTTATCTGATGAAATCCCCTTATCAGCCAAACATAGTTGAATGTTTAAGCTTTCAATTCATGCAAAAAGATCATAGTTTTGTGAGAAATTGACAGAGTTATGAGCGATACAAAAAAAGGGGATCAAGTCTCCCCACTCTCCCCTACCGAGAAAAACGCGTTTTAATGTTTGACATTGAACAGACAAAGACGAGAGCACGCAATGCGAACAATAACAAACCCGTTTTGTTTGGTTGACCATTCTATGCATTGCCCTGAAGTTTGATTGAATTTGATTGCCGGAGTCCCGTGTTATAATTGAAAATGTTTACGGTAGTCGAGCTTGTCCCTGCGTCAAACGCGTTCTGACCTGAAATCCCTTTGGCCAATTGTCGCACTTACATCAATTTTCAGGCTGTGTCAAGATAGCACGACAAGATTAAAACTTCTTTCATATGAAGAGCGACAACAATGTATGGATGGCATTGTGAGCTGTAAAAAATGGCGTTCTTAACTCAAAGTGGTCCAAAATAAACGTACGACAAGTTATCACGACGGCGATGACTTGTTTTGATAAGTAAGTTTTTGCGAGAACCCTATTCAATGATGTATTTTTCCAGGTCTTGTTTATGATCTAGATCAGCGATTCTCAACGGGAGTACCGGGCCCATTGATTTACATGACAGGGGGTACCAGCCTAGAATAAGGTTGAGAATCGCTGATCTAGATCAAAAGCCTACACCGAACATGCTTATTTGAAATAGATTAGAACCATAATAATAGCCTCTAACGACCTTTGTGCCCAAAAATCTGGTTCATGGAACAAGTTTTAGTTATGCCACAAGTACATTTGGTGTCATCAATCGAAGAATACCAGTTCTTAAATGATGCTCACAAGCTAGTATAAAAAGCGATCAAATACTCCAAGGTGACATCAATCCCAAATAGTATCTCACACAATGAGTTTCATACTAGTGCTCATCTCCGTGGTCACACTGGCCTTGAGTGCATTCTCGGCACCTCCGAAAGAAGTCGGCAGTCAGTACCTACACCTGGGGGACAACGGCGCCTACAGCTACGGCTACAACACCGGAAACGTGGTCAAGGAAGAGAAACGTTCCATCGGTGACACCGTCCGCGGAGCGTACAGCTTTGTCGACGCCAACAACGAGGTGCAGACCGTTCAGTACACCGCCGACGACAAAAACGGATTCGTGGCAACCGGATCGAATCTGCCCAAGCAAGCTGTCGGAACTGCTGCTACTAAAACCGAAGGCCGTAGTTTTCTAAAGCCCGAAGGTCGTAGTCCGATCCAGTCGTTGACGCAGTTGCTCCTGCCGACGATTCCGGCCGATGTCACTGTCGACGCAAATGGAGCAATCGTCGCAAGGCCTCCTCCCGGCAACCCTATTCTGAACTTTGGACAGCTGTTTGGAACGCGCCAAGTGTTCGTTCCGGTTCCGGTTCCCTACCAAGGCTTCCAGGGATATCAAGGTTTTCAAGGGTATCAGCCGCAGGTTCCGTACCTGGCGCAATGGTGCGGTGCCGTGCCGTGCAGCGTATACTTTTCTGGGAGATTGTTTTAACTCTAAATTGAGATTTTGACGTATGTTAAATATAAGCGTGAAATTTAGTTTTTGGCAAAAAATAAAAAAGTAATATATTGAAAAAAAAACTTTGTTGCAATCAATAAAAATACTGAAAATCTTAAATGCATTGTTTTATCTGACCTAGTTTTTAAGATGAAATTTTAATTTAAAAGGATTTGATACTCACAATTTTGGTTAATATTTGTCTTTTTTACTAGCAGAAGTTGAAATCACCAAGATTGATAATTTCTGAAAGGTTTTTTTTAAAGGTTTGGAAAATTTCCAAAACTGCTTCAAAAATATTGAAGATGAAACTTCCGTTTACTGAGATACAATCTCTGAGAGAAAAACCAACGAAAAAGTTAGATTTGCTGAGAGTCTAAGCCACTATTAGACTGATTTGAAATATCAACAAACAAAATATGAGTGAGATATTGTAATTCTAGATATTTTTTTTATAAACAACTATAACATTTGAAAAGGTCCAAAACATACACTTCAGACACTTCCAAATATAAAAAATATTCAAATAACATTTGAATTTTTGACAATATTTGATGCAGATGCACACAGAAAAAACAGTCATGGTAATATTACATCTGGAATGGGGTACATCTTTTTTGTCAAATGTGTAATTTTACAACTATTCTGGTGTAATGTCGCATTTTCAGTCTTGAGGTAAAATTACATCATAAAAGAGGTCATATTCAACTTTCTAAAATTAAACCTTCCAAATTTACACTTTTTTTGCTGTGCAGATATTTAATGATTATTTAAGTGACATTTTCATTATAGAGAAACTACAGAAAAAGTTCAAGTCAAATATATAAAAAAATGAAGAATTTGAACATTTTTGCGATTTTATTTTTAATTATTTAACAATGCTCAATAACTTCTAGTTAGCTAAAAAAATATCCGATATTTTTCGTTCAAATATCATAAACAAGCTATTTGTACCTTAAGAATATAAATATTAAATTTAAAATATTTATTTATGACTAGTTAATGTTTAAATAACATTGCAAGTATGCACTATTTTAGGGAAAAATACTTTAATTTGCCAAGTTATCAATATGTTAAGTTTTTCAAAAATATGTTGGAGATCTGTTTACGGCATGACCGAATTTGATCACTCTATATTAGAGAAATTCTCTACCAAAGCCGGAAATAGTTTTAAAACATATTTTTTGAATTGGCTCACACTTTTTGGGGGCCTTCCCTATAACCAAAGAAGCCATTTTGTGTCATTTGTTCTCCCATACAATTCTCTATACAATTTTGACAGCTGTCCATACAAAAATGTTACGTAAATATTTGAAAATCTGTAACGCCATGATTCGAATTCCCGGACGCTTCAAAACCCGGACACCTCATCTTGATTTATCAATTATTTGGATATAAGTTCGCATTATGAATGTCAAAACTGTATTATTTAATGAATTCTAACATCAACATTCATTAAAAGTTTGTTTAAAAGCTGTAGTTAATGCCAAAACAATTATATTAAATAAAATTATAAGTTTACCAAAAATGTGAAACATTTCACTGAAATATTTCATGGGCGTCCGATGCACCGGGAAGGCAAAACAGGAATTTATGGTTTTGATTTTCATAAATTCTAGCAAATTCTTCTATAAAATATCGATTGTTATTAGCTTATTTGAGACCTAAAGAATGCCATTCACTAACATTTCAGTCCAAATTTGTGCGGTACATGAACAAAATCGAGTGTCCGGAATTCGAAGCAAAAGTGTCCGGATTTCGAATCAGTTTTATCAGTGTCCGGGATTCGAAGCACAACAAGTCATTTCAATTTAAAAATTCTGATGAAAAATTGTTAGAAAAGACATATTTTGAATGCATTCTCTTAAAACTGACTGTTTATACTACATCCTGATGATATTTCTACATTTCTAACTTGTTACATGATTTTTTTCCAGCTATAACAAAAATGATATGCTGCTAAGTGTCCGGATTTCGAATCATGACGTAATCTTTTGAAGGAATTTTTTGCTTAATTTGGTGTCTTCGACATAGTAGGAGACATGTGTTTTGGAGTAATTCAAATAAAGTTTAATAATAAAAGGTTTTTGCTTTATTTTCTGTTAATATATCTTTTATCTAAATTTTATGAAAAGATGGTAGTTCACATGAGCGTATTAACTCAAACTTATAATTTTGATAAAAAAACACATTGTTCCCCTTTATTCCCTACCACACAAGTGATAACAACTGTTTATCCAGCTGCCATATATTCGTCAGCGTTAGCGGGCGTGTTCAAACAAAAACAAACGCCAAATTCCCGCCATAATCGCAGCAGTTCTACTCCCAGAAACACTTGAATTCAGTGGCATTTCGCTCATACAAACCACGTTATCATCCACATCCCCTCCATAGATGAGTATACTATGATGTCTACTACCCTCTCAACCGGTAGTAAACACTAATTGCTCCGATAATGTTATGGTTACATGGAACACCGTGAGACTTATCTGTTACGCTGTGAGTATATTCACCGCAAGTGTGTGCATCGGAATCTGCTTCCTCTTCCCTGAATGTGTCCCGCATTTGGTTTTAAAACAAACTGTCAACAGCACCAGCAGCAGTTGCAAGCGGTTCAGTGTGTCACGAATGCCAATCGTGTGCAAAAAGTCATAAAATTAGATGGTCATCGGGGTAGTTTGCTCACTACCCCCGTTTTGACCATCCTTGACGAGCTGTCACTTCGATTGGGTTGCTTTCGAAGTTGATCCTCTTGGTCGGATTCGCTTCGCTGGACTTTGGAACCGCTGTAGAACTTGTACTCCGTCAAAAGCCTAAACATATGGAACAGAGTCGCAAAACCACAACCGCGAAAGTCATGCAATTATCTAACGTACTGTTCCGCAAATGTTTCGTATGACTACCCCCGGCGATCGATGACTCCGGCCACTTCTTGAAGCAGCGCGTGAGAGATCGTTGCCAACCGGCCGAGCGCCATTCCAGAGCGCAACCTCAGCTGCCGCTAGACTAAACTCTGCAGGCTAAATATAGACCTGTTTGACCTGATGGCATGTTCAACATCTCGCTGGGGTGTTTAGTTAATACCGGTGTGTAGGCATTAGGAGGCTTATCTTTTGCGGGCCACCACCACTGTCAGGTAAAGTTGCAAGCTGAGGGGTGGTGAAAAACGTGAGAAATTGTGCGGCACGTTCAATGATGGCGCATGTCGGCGGATTTTGAACAGAATTTGTTGGCTGGTGTCTATCGAGCACACGCGACAACTGACAGGTGTCGGTGGACCGACATGGGTAATGAAATGATATCTTCTATTAAATGGAAGGTAATTGATTTTTTTGAAATTTTTGAAACGTGTCACGATCTTACTTATAATAAATGATTAAGTGTTAAAAAATTTCTATTGCTCTACCATGACCATGACTGAAATCACATGTTTGGGATCTGCGAAGGTCAAACGATGAGGCATTGTAAACTGCACAAAATAGCGTTTTTAACTCAAAGTGGCCCAAAGTGCACGTGTTATAAGAAAGCACGACATCGACGATATGATAATTTTCTCTATTTAGAATACATTGTATAAACTGACCTTTTAAGCAAATTAGCGCTTAAATATTTTTGCAAATTTTGTCATTTGAGAGTATTTTATAAAACAGCTTTAAAAAATAGTTTCGTTAAAAATTGTTATTCTCAAATCTGGGGTGACTATCATCACTGTGTTTTGCACAAACTTTAGCTTAAAAGTGTGCAAATTGAATTGATTACCGTAAATTGGGGTGACTTTGATAGCCCGGGGTGACATTGATAGAAATTTGATTTGGCCACTAATTTTGATACATCCAATGTAACAGTCACATTTTTGCATATATGTTCGTGCTTACATACTCAAAATTCTCAAAAATGTTTGGATATTGATTTGACGGGCATTTGAAAAACTTATCAAAGTCACCCCGGGCTATCAAAGTCACCCCAGTTTACGGTACGTCAAATATACAAATAAATTAGGATAAAAGAACCGTATTTGATGTTTGGTTTTAATTTCCCAATAAAATGTTTGCATAAATAAGTTCATTATACTTGAGAAAATGCACGAAAATTCTTTTATACATATAAAAGTTTGGAACATCCCCTTTCATTTATGGGATGAACGAAAATCTTTGGTCGGGAAAAATTTATCATCGTTTGAAGTTTTTGCACTTTTTATGGGACAATGTTTCGCCTATTTCAATTTTGTATTGTTTTAAGTCCACGTGGACATGATCGCGGATCTGAACCTTAAGATCTTTCATTTCTTATGGGAAATTATGCAGGGAACATTTTTCCTGAAGCACGCAAAGTGATTGGAAATGAGGTAAAAAAGTTATAAAGGTTTTATTGGAAATTTGGGAAATTTTCTGTGAAAATCTGGATTTGTCTTTGATAGTGAAATCATTGTTTTGATGAATTATCTTTTGAGAAATGTTTCTGGGTCCATTGAGTATACAAATCACTACAGAAAAGTATAATTGGTTGGGTTTATGCTCAACTGTAAGTCACTTTTGTAAATTTTGGATAAAAAAAATCAGGTTTTTGGGAAACAGAGTGCGCAATTTTAACAGAAAATTTTCCAAATTTCCAATAAAACCTTCATAACGTTTTTCCCTTATTTCCAATCACTTTGCGTGCTCCAGGAAATATACAAAATTGAAATAGGTGGAATTTTGTCCCATAGAAAAAAAGTTCAAAAACCTCAAATGATGTAAACTTTAATTTTTCCCGACCAAAGATTTTCGTTCACCCCTCATAGGGAATGTTTTAAACTGTTATCTGTATGAAATAGTATTCTTTCTTTTTTTTTAAATACTGCCCCCTAAAATAGACCTCGTGATCTGTTAGATTTTTATAAGCAAAACATTTGTTTTTCGCGATCTTGTACATTAACAAAAAAAAAACAATGTAATACAGTAGTTGTTCGGTAACTGGGCTGAGAACGTAGCCCAGTCACCGAATCTTGCTCGTTAACTGGGCTGAACAAAAAATAACGAGGGGACCACCGATGCATAATATTTTCCAGATGAAATATAAAAAATAAAACTTACTCAAATTTATTTACAATGCTTACTTTTCATATTTCTTTAATTGTAACTTGGAATTAAAACAAAAGATTGAAGAAGTTTTTTTATTTATTGAATATGATTTTTGCATCCATTAACCCCTCGGTAATTTTGGTTTGTTTTGATTTTCTGCTATTTAACTCAGGGAGTAGACGACCTGTCAAACTCCATACAGTGAGAGCCTACCTCTCACCTTTTGGTACTTTGACATGTTTTGGTACCTTGACAAGTGAGAAGTGTCAATTTTGGTACTGATGAATTACCCTTTTATCGCACAACTTGCATTTCGTTCGGGTAAAACGTCAATTATCAATGTTACCTATTTATGGAAATTCAAATAGAAAGTGATTTCACGTAATTTATTTATCATTCTCTTTGATGGAACAAACATTAGTAACTTTTTTTTTATTCTTATGTCGCTATTATTTACTCGGCTATCGGTCTGCACTCTGCAGACATCGCGATATTTGGTAAGCCCACACCGCCGGAAGCTGCGCTGGCTAGGCACGGCCAAGAGTAAGCTGTTCCGGGTCCCGGGTCGATGCTAACAGATCGAGGAGAAACAAACAAATATATCTATATGATATTTATTGTAAATTTAAATGTTTTTATTAATGTTTTGTATACCTTTTTCGTTCGTTACTCACTTCAATTTGTTTTTTGTTTTTTAATGGAAATGGTATAAACAGTGATGATAAACGGATCTGGTCCCAATCCGGAATGGCCACAAACCCCGGAAACGTCACAGGCCACCGATCGTTCGATGTCTGGATACTGGCGGAACTTCGAACAGCAGTAGGCGGTCCTCGAGCAGTCACCGTTACAGGTCGCCGACCGTTCGCTGGCCGGAAAGTCGCGGGATGTTGTTGAGCTTGAGCAGATGTACATGAGGTTTGAATGCTAAAATCACAAAGATTAAGTTGTGTTCATATTATGTTTCCGTGAAAATACTTCATCCCTACCGCATTTTCTTAACGGGAGGCCCTCCGCCTGGTTAATGTGGGATGCGTTTGTGATGTTATTAAACGGAGATCTTTTGGTCATGGCAGCAGTTGTTGGTTTCCGTCCGGCTTCGCGGAACATCATTTCAGGTCGCAGCTGGTTCGCTCGTTGGACACATCCACGGTCGAGTGCGATAGGCCGCCGTTGAGCTTGATTGGCCAAAAATGCAGATTCAGCATGATTTTGCGTTGAAACAAAATCGACGGAAAAGCTCCTCGAACGAGTTTTCGCTTTCCTTTAACCATTTTGAAATCTTCCGGCCGGAAATGTGCCGCACAGACTCTGGCGTTCCCGGCACCGATGCTAGCAAAACACACCTTGTTGCCCGACTGCTTGATTTCCGCACACCAGATCTGAAACAAATCCTCGTCCCGCGGGAAACTAGAAAATATATGATTCCTCAGCACAAGAAATAAATCTCCTCATGAATTTTGATTATAATTTACCGGTGCGTAGAAACTCCTCCATTTTCAACTTTTATGCTCAAATCACTTTCGCAATTAGACACGAAACAACGCATTTTTGAAAGAAAAAATAAAAAGCACGAGTTTTTCAAGCTACTTCGCTTCCAGCTAGAAATTTTCAATGTTAGTAAACAAAAGACGCCATATTGCAAAAGATGTGCGGTAGGCTGGAATCGCCATCTGTCATCCCCCTGATTTAACTGGACTACGGCCCAGTTATCGAGCGCCCAGTTTTAAAGCAGCCCAGTTAACGAACAACTACTGTAATACATTACTGAAGATGTAGATTGTGAAAAAAAAAATGTTTTATATTTCCAAGTTAAAAAAAATCACATCTTTTCATGCGTAAATGCACTTTTTAACATAAACGAAGGCAAATAAAATTGAAACAGGGGCAAAAGTCGACCATAAAAATGTTAAACGTCCAAAAACTTACAGTGAGTCAAATATTTGTCCGTACCCCCCCGTACGGAAAATGTTTGTGATATAAAAGTATATAAAATTCGACTAAAGTGCCATGTTTTATACATCAATCGACGCGGCAGAATGTCCTCTTTAAGACACTGTCATTGGATTTTCAAAAAACTTTTTCTTAAAAAATACAAAAATAGTTTAATGAAAAAAGTAAAATAAAGAGGTCAAATAATTGTCCGTACCCCTAATAAAAGTACAAAATCTGATCGATTTAAGTGAATTTATTTATGAAATGTTGTTTCTGTGTCAAATACTTGTACCTCTAGCCAGTTTGTGACAACTTTGAACTTCTGATAACTTTGTTTAGTTAGTTTATATTAAGAATTGGTTTAAATTTAGTTTTTTAAAGTAAAACTTATCAAAACATAAGTTTATAAACAACTATTTTTATAAAATTGCTATTTTATGTTGTAAGAGTCTCTATTTAACAAATTTTAACAATATTTGTTCGAAATATACATTGTTTTCATCTTTTATTGACATTTTTCGACCAAAAATACTGTTTCGGAACAATACCGTTAAACAATCCGGATTGTCCCGGAACCGGTTTAACCCTCGGAGGAAATTTTGTGGTGGTCAGATAGAGGACAAAAAACCCACCTCTTGCAATTTAAAGCATTCAATTTCGTCCACTACAGCCCGATTACGAGTCCCTAGTCTGAAATTTGAAATTTTCACTTTCCGTACTGAGAATTTTTGTACCGTCCTGGGACAGAATGTTTTGCTTGGGAATTTGAAAATTTCAAATTTCAGACTAGGACTCGTAATCGGGCTATAGTGGACGAAATTGGATGCTTTAAATTGCAAGAGGTGGGTTTTTTGTCCTCTATCTGACCACCGCAAAATTTCCGAGGGTTAAACCGGTTCCGGGACAATCCGGATTGTTTAACGGTATTGTTCCGAAACAGTATTTTTGGTCGAAAATGTCAATAAAAAGATGAAAACAATGTATATTTCGAACAAATATTGTTAAAACTTGTTAAATAGAGACTCTTACAACATAAAATAGCAATTTTATAAAAATAGTTGTTTATAAACTAATATTTTGATAAGTTTTACATAAAAACTAAATTTAATCCAATTTTTAATATAAACTAACTTAATAAAGTTATCAGAAGTTCAAAGTTGTCACAAACTGGCTAGAGGTACTAGTATTTGACACAGAAACAACATTTCATAAATGAATTCACTTAAATCGATCAGATTTTGTACTTTTATTAGGGGTACGGACAATTATTTGACCTCTTTATTTTACTTTTTTCATGAAACTATTTTTGTATTTTTTAAGAAAAAGTTTTTTGCAAATCCAATGACAGTGTCTTAAAGAGGACATTCTGCCGCGTCGATTGATGTATAAAACATGGCACTTTAGTCGAATTTTATATACTTTTATATCACAAACATTTTCCGTACGGGGGGGTACGGACAAATATTTGACTCACTGTACTTTTTGCATTGTGTGGATTCATTGATTAGGACGATTTTCTAACCAACTAATAACAGATATCTGCACAACTTAGTTTATCATTGAGATTGAAATTTCTTCCGATATCCTAAAGAATGATTATTTATTCTTTTATTTGAATGACATCTCGCAAAAAGTAAAGTAAAACACATTTCGAGCCTAACATTTCAAAAGGGCACATAACTTTTGAAAACAATAGTGTATCCCTTTCACTCAAATGACAGTTTCCATAAGGTGTGAAAGGGACACACACTTGTTTTAAAAAGTTATTTCAAACTAAAAAAGAAGGTTGTTTGGTATCATGTATAGTTTTACTGAATGATTTTAAACTACACGGTAAAAAAGAGAAAATTGTGAGTTGCATCTTTTAAAGATCATTATCACACCATTTTACATTGGTAAGAAATTTTTTTCTGAGTCATTTCACTTTATAACCCATATATTTAGGTGAAATTACATAAAAAGAGGAAAATTTACACATTTAATTTATTGCTCTGTGTGATCCGATAACTTTTCAACAAACCGGCACTCAAATTAATCGAGTCAACCATAGTTGATCCCCATTTATTTCGCATTATTCACTTACCATCCTAATGGGAGGTCTACGATCTGTAATCAGCAACTCATGAAAAGCAGCGATTAAGAACAATTGCCCTGCGCTAAACAACAATGTGCCCCCCATAAAACTAAGGTATGGTGTTATACATTACCGCATAACACAGCCTACAGATACAGAAACACAGTTATTGTTGATGATTTTGTCTATGACTTGACGTCACCTGTTTTATCTACGACTTTGACAGTTTGACGCTGGGTTCAAACTTTGTGAGATGTTAATGTACTACATAATAAAAAATACCATAGAGTTAATTAATATTATCTCAACTAAAAGTCAAATATTACTCTATTAACTTTACTACACAACCCGTAATACAGCTGTTTAGATGCGAGTAGAAAAAAACTTTTGTTTTTGTTCGTGCGAGATTCCTGCAGGGCAGCGTCACTTTTTTCCACACGATTCTAGACGGAAAATGGGGGGTGATTTTCCACTGCAAGCGCGAGTATGTCTGGGAAATGCGTCCCCATAGTTGTTTTGTTCGATGATAGCATCTCAAATGTACGCCCTGCTCAGATAGTGCATCTTGATTGCAGGAGATGACACAGCGTTAATTAAAATGGAAAGAGTTGAGGTGCGTTTCCAAGTGAAATTCTAGAGATTTGCTGGGGGAAAAAAGTGAAATGTAATTGAACAAAATCTCGCATTTTTTTTTATAGAAGTTTTTGCTCTCTAATAAATCAATGTTTTGCATATTTAACTTATTGTTATTTGTATGTTATAGAATCGTTTTAAAAAGTTAGCATTAGCATTACAATTTCAAGTATAATTTTGAACTGAGCAAAACATTGTTCAAGTAGAAGAGGTATTGTAAGGCTCAATTCTTTTTTGCTAACTCAAATTCTTTGGATACCATTAAAAATATTGCCTATTATCATGTATATGAAGAAAACGAATAAAAAATTACAATAGCAATATGAAGTTATGTTAGCAGAAAGAGAAATAAATGAACTTATAGAAAGAAAAACAACTCACCGGCTCCTTTAATCAGATGTACTAACGGATTCAACATCTTTATGCTGGAAACTGGATTCGCCTCCGGTGAAAAGATAACACCACTTGTTCAGCTTCCGGAAATTCGGACAGTTCGTTGACCAACCAATCTCAGGTTGTAAACGTTACCTCCGAGACTCAGACTTGTCACACTGTTCGCGACCTTCGACACAGCCGATAACACCACGCTGCGCTCGCGCACTCAAACAGAACTGTTCTAAACGGGAATCGAACCGGCACGCACTGAACTCAACTCAACTGGTCGACCTACAACTTTTGCAGCGCTAAAACGTTGTTTTAAAATTCATACTGTGAGCGTCTTCCTTTTTCTGACTGCCTCAAGTTTACTTCCGGAGTGCGGGGGTGTTTGGTTGGGGCTGGAAAGTAAATCGCAGCAGTGGCGGTTCACCTTTTGAAGAGCAAGATGGAACCGATCTGTGAATTTGATGAAAGAGAAAAAACGTTTTCACGGTCAGATGACAGTTTTGCAGATCTGAGATGCTAATCAGTGACGCATGGGACGAACGAGATTTATCAGCTTGCGGCGAGAAAATGTGCTAATTTGGTGACGATTTAATGTTTACTGTTTGCTCTGAAACCTTAAAGGCAGGCGCAGCACGAATGTCCGTCCGGCTTGTTAGTTAAGATGCGACCTTGTTTGACATTTATGCAAATTTTGTTTTTTGAGTAAATCGTCTCTTCAAGAATCAGCGACAGGCAATTATTTGAGTAATTGATGGATTCGCGACTGAAGATAATTGGCAAAATCAACAAAAATATTGTTTGGCACAGAAGTTGGCATCGAAATGATTTTTTTTGTCATGAGATAAAGATCTAGAAACCATGCGGTCCCATGGCTCACGTCATGGAGACGCTTGGTTTATTCTTGAACAAATTTCAAAATTCATTTCATTATTTGGGTATAGAAGTTTTTAAGAACTCATTATGCAAGAATAACACTAGCATAAGTCTGATGAGCTATCGAAAATCTACAAGCTTCTATTGTTTATTTGCTAGATGACTGGCAACTTAGTTGCAAACCAATTCATTATCACTTAAATGTTTATTATATAACTTAAGTTTCGGTACCATATGAGATCAATTAGAACAAAACAAACGACGCCGATTGTTAGGCAAACACTTCACACCTTATTTAGTAGAATTCAGAAAATGTTACACTGTTGTTCAAGCACATCTTGATTTGAAAATATCATCGTGTTCTTCTAAGCATTTGCTTGCAGCGTTGTTTTGTACCTAAACTTAAAAAAATCAAATTTTATTCTTAACTTATTTTTATTAGGTTTTTTCAGGTGCTGTGACCAGGTTCGGACCGAGGATGGGTAAACAACTAAGATATAACAAGAACAAAAACAACTCCTTATCCTCCGTACTTTAAGATCATGTAATTGACGAGGGTTAGTTGGTCCAAGCGGGTCTTGCAGGTCTTGAACCTGCCGATGCACTCTGAGAAAATGCCCCACAGTTCAGCCGAACTGTAGAGCAGCGGTGGAAGTCCTCTGACGACGACGCGGAGTTGCCGCTCGTTTCGTTTCTCGGGGGTGTAGAACTCCATTTTGTTCGCAATCAAGTGAGCCCGCGCGGTTTCTAAACAATCTTCGGAGATGCACAGCAATTTGATCCCAAACGGAGTCAGCTTGTCAGTGGGCTTGGTTGTGCACGACGACAGTACACTCCTCAGCTTGGCGTAGCTTGTATTCTTTACCACCAGAGGAGGTGGTTTCTTGGCCACTGGAATCACTGGAACCGGTGAGACGCTACCATTGGGTTACCATTGTTATTGTTGTTGTTGTTGTTCTCCGCCAGCGGGCTGAACTTGTTGTTGTTGAGAAGGTTCTCCTCTTGGCCATTCCCGACAACGGCTCCGTCGCTGGTCTTCTTCCGCTTCCGCGTTTACGGAACGAAACTCGTCTCCATCGGATTCTTCCACCTCCATCCGTGAGCACTTTGCCGCGCACGAAAACAGCAGAAAAAACAACCGCTGTCTTCGGCTGTCAGACGTAAACTCAAAAATATTGGTTCGTCGTAAAACAAAATTATGCAGAGGATTGGGGAATAGTTTACATTAAATATTTGACCTTTTCAAAATGTTCATACAAAAACTTAAAAAAAATAGTTTTTTTTTACAAATGTTTCATTTATTACATTAAAAATAGCACCATTAGTTTCTGAGTTATTTGTACTAAAAATTAAAAGGCTGTTTCGATGAGACTTTAAAACTTCAATTTGTCTTCTTTTGTAATTAAGCAACCAGAAGTCCAATCTTTATTGTCTCATAGGAAATTTTATTGGTCATCTTGTTTGTCAACTTTTCGAAAAAAAATCAGATAAGGACAACTATGGTCACTTTTTAATAAAATCTAACACTGAAATTTGTCAGTTATAAATAATCTTTAAGAGTTTATTTGTTGATAACGGTGCAATTTATCGTTAAATCTGTACTTTTCGATTACAAATTTTGTTTTTTTTTCGAGCATTAATTTTTTATTTTTACAAAAAAAACATTTTTTTTTCAATCATAGCTGGATGGCAAAAATAGTCCATACTTATGTATGACCCACAAGTTGTCCCCGAAACAGATGAAAAAAAAAACTTAAAAAATATGAATTTTTGTAAAAAAAAGTTAATTTAAAATTGGCATTTTTTTCGGTGTACCATTTTTTCTAAATCAGAATATAATATTAAAATTATCAGATTTTTTTTGAAAAGAAACAGATTTTCAAAGATCTACGTATAATTTTTAAACGAACAACTGCCAAAATTGTATGGAGCCTTGTATAGATGAACCAATGACACAAAATTGAATTTTAAAGTTTTGGCTCAAAAAGTTTGAGCCAATTCATAGAATATAAATAATTTCCTTGTGCATTTGCATTATTTTTTGCCTTTTACATTAAAATATCGTGACCATTTGAGATGCAATAAAATTCGCTTGAGCTTAGTCCTAGCCGTATGGATTTTTGTATAACATGCAAATGATTGCTTTCAGAAAAAACTGAGTTTTTATTGCCTTAAAAAATGATTCAATTCATCAATATTTGGTTATGAAACCTCCCAAAATAATTCCTGAAATTAAAATTAAACTTTTATCTTTGTACCCTTCCTTGATTTAGTTTCAAACCATATTTTTGGTTTTTTTTTTATAAACTGTTCATTATTACACACTTTTTGTCACATAAAATTTATTTCAAAATTGCTCTGTAAACTTTGGAATTCAGACAATTGTCCAATTTTGTTTATAACATATCAGAAGATGTCGGGATGTCACAATTAATGTTATCAAGCAAAACAAAGTAGTTTGAGATCAAATTTTTAATGCATTATGGCTGATCACTATTCTCTAATAGTTCACATGTTCCTGATTCCACATGACATTTCAGATTTTCTGAGGTTATATAAGCCATCGTTGAAAAAATGGTGCATTGAATCTTAAATTAGCAAAGGATGAATGCTCAAAATGTTGATTTTCAATCTGCTGCCCTACATTTGAACTTGTTGAATCAACATCACGCTAGCGATCTTCGTAGATTTGTCACACTTTTAGCACTTTTAATTTATTTACAGTCCTTAAATCCCCTGCGGGGGATTCCACGGGTTGTCCCGACATCCTACTTGTCCACTAGTCACCGATTAGCACCAACTTAGTCAAATTCGCCAATCACGATCACTTACCACTATGCCGTTTTTCAAACAATGTTTAAACACCGAATTTGCACACTCGATCACTTATTCATGGATTTCGCAAAATTTCCACGCAAAACTTGTCTCACACACTCTGGCTAGACTCCGAACTCTTCCACACGACCGACCGCTACGAACTGATACGCGGCGAGCCTTCGTTTGCCAATTTTATACTGCAAAAGTTTTTTTTTTCTGCGAACTCACCTGGCGCAGCCACCGTCGACGTCGCCGATCGTCAGCTAGAAGAGCCTACCTGTCCGGTACAGCTAAGCCGAGCGTTTGTAGGAGTTTTGCGAAAACTTTCTCTCCACGCGAGTTCGGTTTCTCTCTCCATAGAGTTCAAACGAGGATCACGCGCGACCCGACGGCGCGACGAACGTGCAGGTAGGTTTGTGTCTGGGCTGAAGCCGAGCCGTCGCGACGCCCGACGGATTAAGAGCAGACCGGGTGAGAGAGCGTCCGGAGAGGATCGTTGGAGGCTGGACTGACTGGCGCGAAGTTGAGATCGTGTGAGGAGTTCGTGCAAAAGCGGTTGAACTTGCCGGTATTATGTAAGGTTTTGTTTTGTGCATCGAAACAACTCGTGATGTTTTGTTTTAGGTGAAATGGAGTGAGAATGTTGAGAGGATTCTTTGCATAAATTAAGAGAACTTAATCAAAATGCCAAAAAATGGAAACCCTGCAGTAATAATAATAAATAAATTTATCAAAAATCCAAACATTTCCTACAAACAACTTTTTTTACACAACTATCACTTAACCATGAAATGCTGGACCGTCCGCTGCGTGAATGCCATTGCACTCAAATGATTTTTTTTTGTGAGAACAATCGGCAGCTATTTGGCTAGCACATGCCGGCTGGTTTTAGATCGCACCATTTGGTTCGGTTTTGTTTGGAGGTGTGTTAGATAAACTTGCGTAAGGATGGCAAACAGCTTGAATGAAAGAGATGCGATGAATGAGTTGTTTTTGGCACGGCCTTGTACGGAATGTGACCTTTTATCACTGCTGGGTTGGATGTCGCACAGCACAGATGGCGATTCAGAGTTGTGAGTTGTAAAATTCCTTCCATGGGTGACGAAGGTTTTGTTTATCATATTATTGTTTTTGAAAGATATGAACCACAGAGTAATCCAGAGCAACCAGAAAAAATATTTCATTTTTTGGCTTCATAAGGTTTGCTTGTAGCAGGCGTGCGATGTAATGTACCACAAAGTTCAAGAGGCTGCACAGTGGGCGAAATGGAACCCAAAATCGGACTTAATTGAACGCGGCTGGTTCCCTGGTATGAATAATAGTGTTTCTTATGTAAAAAAATCCGGGGAATCGATTGGTGATGGTTTCATCCACCGCACGAAACGGCAAAGGGTCCATTTTGCCCCAATTCCCCATTTTTTAACATTTTTTCTTGAAAATCGGTCTGTATTTAGAGCGGAGGTTTTATGCGGCCTTCCGAAATGCACTTAACTTATGTGAAAACGTCCCAGGAATCCAGTAAAAATAAACACTTGCACCGCAAAAATCATCTAGGGTCCATTTAACCCCAATTCCGCTATAAAAGCATTTTTGGCCGTTTTCAAATGTTAGGTCAGATTTTAAAAATCTGAAAATATTTTTATCGTAAAGATCAGACAATTTTACATAAGAATGACGATTTGCACTTGAAAGTTTGACACATTTATGTTGATATAGAAATTAAACTAAATAAAAAGATTGAAGAATCACTTTTGGGCCAATTTTCCCAAACGCAGAATAAACTGCCTTTCATATACATTTTATTTTTATCAACATAAATGTGTCAAACTATCAAGTGCAAATCGTCATTCATATGTAAAATTGTCTGATCTTTACGATAAAAATATTTTCAGATTTTTAAAATCTGACCTAACATTTGAAAACGGCCAAAAATGCTTTTATAGCGGAATTGGGGTTAAATGGACCCTAGATGATTTTTGCGGTGCAAGTGGTTATTTTTACTGGATTCCTGGGACGTTTTCACATAAGTTAAGTGCATTTTGGAAGGCCGCATAAAGCCTCCGCTCTAAATACAGACCGATTTTCAAGAAAAAAATGTGAAAAAATGGGGAATTGGGGCAAAATGGACCCTATGCCGTTTCGTGCGGTGGATGAAACCATCACCAATCGATTCCCCGATTTTTTTTACATAAGAAACACTATTATTCATACCAGGGAACCAGCCGCGTTCAATTAAGTCCGATTTTGGGTTCCATTTCGCCCACTGTGGGCTGTAGTAACTCTGTGTTACTCTATGTACGAACTGAGTGCACCAAAATGAAATGTTTTGTTTTAGTCATTTTTTTTCAAATAATATCTTTTAATGATAAAAAGTAGATTTTGTAACAAATGATTTCCTGTTGAGACAAATTTAAAAAAATAAATTTTGCTTTTATTGCTTCAAACCCAAACCCAAACCCAAACCCAAACCCAAACCCAAACCCAAACCCGACATTTAACTAAAATCCAATTCCTACTAGAGATCCTTAAGCAAAACTTATCAGTGTTGCCAAGCTCAAAACATACGTTGCCAGATCGATTTAGTCAGCTTAGACCAGTCTACCTATTCAAGGTCTCTAATTCCAACTGCTCATTCAAACAATCTTCCAAGAACGCAGCCAAATATCACACTCTCCCTTCGGAAAAAACGCTTCACAGTAAAATCATTCTCACATTCACCGTCTCTCCTTTCATCGGCGAATGATTTGACGTTCCTTTGCCAAACCCAGGGAACCAAAACAAATTCGGCTTGCGTTCGGAGCGGACGTGTTTTCAAGCCTCTCTACTCCTCGTAGGCTTAGCAGTGACTTGCCAGTCTTGTTTTTGTAGTTGTTGGTGTGCCAATCCGGGTTTGAGTGATAAGGTGGGTTGAGCAGCGATAATTGAAAAGTTTTAATGTTGTAATCCATCTTTTTAGATTGTTCATTAAGTTCGGAGACAATGGAGGTGGACGGCAATACTGTACTGGCGAGATCGCTCAAAGAACAGGTAATTAGCAAGCTAAAATTGGACATGTCTCTTTTAAATCAGATTTATTCGTCGATTAAAAGGATTCAACACTACGCACCGGATAGATGAGCTATTATCTAATTACATGATACGTTTTACACGACATGCAACATGTCCATGCCTAAATTTAGCTTATTTATCTTGCCATGATAGCCGGGTAGCAATGAACTTTGGAATTTGCTAACTGTGTTTATCTGGTGCTGGTTTTTTAATGGCCAATAATCTGACCTGTTTCTGTGTATCTGCGATAAACTTGCTTGAAAGAAAAAAGGAAATACAAAACACTTGTAATCACCTTGTTTTATTCTTATCAGGGCGTCGAGTATGTGTTTGGAATCGTCGGGATACCGGTGATAGAGCTCTCGATGGCGATGCAGGCCGAGGGGCTCAAGTATATTGGGATGAGAAACGAACAGTCTGCCTGTTATGCTGCACAGGTAAGTCGTCAATCTTGAAAAATAGAATGAACTCTATGCTTTTCTCAATTAGGGAAAATATACCCATTTTCGTCACACTAGGCTATTCTCGTCACTTTGCAGTTAGCCGCCATTGTTTGCTCACTTATATTTGAGCCATTCATTACTTTGAAACAGTTAAAAACACTTCATGAAAGCTATAATGCATAATTAAATTTCTGAAAAGGGTATACATACCATACCAAACAGCTTAGAACACCATACGCGGTGCCCGTGCTGTATCAAGAAGGTTGTTCCATGTTGCTCGGTTCTGGGCTGCAGCTCGCCAGTCTCCTAGGTTGCAGATCTTTCTTAGGTCCGCCTCGATCTGATTACCCCATCGTGCACGCTGCGCTCCTGCTCTTCGGCCAGTGCCGCCATCCGGTCGCGCGCGGTCAAAGAGCATCCTGACAGGATGGTCTTCGTCCATCCTCGCGACTTGGCCGGCCCACCTGAGCCTCCCGATTCTCGCTAGGGTGACGATGGTCGGTTCTCCCAGCAGCGCGTGCAGTTCGTGGTTCATGCGCCTTCGCCACTCGTTCTGAGCTGTACGTACTCCACCGTAGATCGTTCGCAGCACCTTCCGTTCGAAAACTCCAAGGGCTCGTTCGTCCTCTTGCCGCAGCGTCCAGGTCTCGTGGCCATAGAGGGCAACCGGTCTAATCAGTGTCTTGTACAGGGTCAGCTTCGTGGCGCGTTGCACTCGATCAGATGTCAAGGTTTTCCGTAATCCAAAGTAGGCGCGATTCGCGGAGTGGATACGAGTCCGGATCTCTAAGCTGGTGTCGTTGTCGGCCGTTACCAGCGATCCCAAGTACACGAATTCGCTCACCTCCTCCAGCACATCGCCATCCACAGCTAGAGGGGTGAGTCTTGGGGGGTCAACGTCCTTTGAGCCCCTCCCTTTCATGTACTTTGTTTTCGTCGTATTCATGACCAATCCAATTCGTCCTGCTTGCGTCTTTAAGGCGGTGTAAACCCTTTTCACCGTCTCTAGGTCTCTCGCTATAATATCAATGTCGTCCGCATAAGCAAGAAGTTGGACTGTCCTGTTGCAAATCGTGCCTCTCGTGTCTATACCCGCTCTTCGCACAACTCCCTCAAGTCCGATGTTGAACAGCGCATTGGATAAGCCGTCACCTTGTCGTAACCCTTGATGCGATTGGAAGGGGTCCGCTAGCTCCTGCCACTCGCACGTGACACATCACACGATCCAAGGTAGCCTTGATCAGCCGAGTCAGTTTGTCCGGAAATCCGTTCTCGTGCATGATCTGCCATAGCTGTTCGCGGTCGACTGTATCGTACGCTGCCTTGAAATCGATGAAGATGTGATGTGTGGGCACGTTGTACTCACGGCATTTCTCGAGGATCTGCCGGAGCGAGAAAATTTGGTCCGTGGTGGCCCGAGCGCCAGTAAACCCCGCTTGATAGGGGCCCACGAACCTCCGTGCGTACGGTGTCAGCAGACGGCAGAGGATCTGGGAGAGGATTTTATAGGCCGCGTTGATAAGCGTGACGCCGCGGTAGTTGCCGCAGTCCAGCTTATCGCCCTTTTTGTAGATGGGGCACACGACACCATCCATCCATTCTGCTGGTAGTTTCTCCTCCCTCCAGATCTTAGAAATCACCAAGTGGATCGCCCTCGCCAACTGCTCTCCTCCATATTTGAAGAGCTCACCGGGTAACCTATCTTTACCGGCGGCCCTGTTGTTCTTCAGCTGCCTGATCTCCTTCTTCACCGTCTCCAGATCAGGTGCCGGGAACTGTTCGTCGGCAGCAGGCGGTCCAAGTTGGGCTTCAAAGCCGTCTCCATGCGCTACATCGCCGTTGAGGTGCTCGTTGAAGAACTGCTGCCACCTGTTCAACACCTCGCCTTTGTCCATAAGAAGGTTTCCCTCGGCGTCCCGACAAGTGTTGGCTTGCGGCGCATAGCCTTTGCGGGACCGGTTAACTTTCTCGTAGAACTTACGCGTCTCGTTCTGCCGGAACAGCTGCTCCATTTCGGCGCGATCGCGATCTTCCAGCTGGCGCTGAAAAGGGTATATTTAGCCTAAACCTTTGTAGGGGAAATTCTCGTTAGATTTTTATACGCGCAAAATAAATTGGAACGATGTTTTTGGTTTGATCAAATTCAGATCACATTGATCATATTGAGATCAGATTTCCTTGAAAAGGTCCTATAAGCTATTGTGTTTTGTGTTTTTATAGGACCTAATAAAAAAGTCTAGATCTGTAAAGTTATACATGGAGAAAACTTGGTTCCCAAAATCGTAAACAAGCGTTCATAAAATCCGGAACAACTAACAAAGAGTTCAAGTTCCATGGAAGGTTTCAAAATAAATGTAACATGCGAAAGAACATTTTTTTCATGACCGAATTTCATGAACGCTAATTCACGATTTTGGGAACTGATGTTTCTCCGCGTAGGCTCATTCAGACATCCTTATTTGGATTGGTAGAGTTATGGGCTAATAATGTCGAAGATCAGATCTTTTAAAACGCTTTCCTTTTCAGGCCATCGGCTATCTCACCGGCAAGCCGGGCATCTGTCTGGTGGTATCCGGTCCGGGATTGCTGCACGTTACCGGTGGTATGGCCAACGCCCAGGTCAACTGTTGGCCGCTGCTCGTCATCGGTGGATCTACCTTCCAGGATCACGAGGGAATCGGTGGATTCCAGGAGTGCCCCCAGGTTGAGCTGAGTCGCCCCTACTGCAAGTACTCAGCTCGACCTGCTGGAGTGACGCTGATTCCGCAGCACGTCGAAAAAGCCGTACGGCTGGCTTGCTACGGACGTCCGGGAGCGGCTTATCTGGATTTCCCTGGTAATCTACTGTTGGCTCGCGTCCCAGAAGAAAAGGTTCCGAAACAGTACGCCCATCCGGAACCGCCCATTGCGTTTCCGAGCGAGAAGTGTGTCCGCCAGGCGGCGCACCTGTTGGCGAATGCAAAGCGACCGTTGATCATCATTGGGAAGGGAGCGGCTTACGCCAGGGCTGAACTTCATCTTCGTCAGTTGGTGCACCAGACGAACTTGCCATTTCTGCCAACGCCAATGGGAAAGGGAGTCGTTCCGGACTTGGATCCGCAGTGTGTGGCTCCGGCTCGGACTTTGGCTTTGCAGAAGGCGGATTGTATTCTGCTGCTGGGAGCTCGCTTGAACTGGATGCTCCACTTTGGACGAGCTCCGCGGTACAGCGAAGGAGTTAAGATCATCCAGGTTGATCTGAACCCGGAAGAGCTGCACAACAGTGTGCTCAGTTCGGTAGCTGTTCAGTCGGACATTGTTCCGTTTACGGAGCAGCTGATTGATGAACTGGCCAATATGCATTTCACGTTTGATAACAAGAACGACTGGTGGGTCGATTTGAGAGCCAAGTGCGACAAGAATCGTAAGATCGTGGACAAGATGGCGCAGGACGTGAAGGTACCGTTGAACTACCATGCAGTGTTCCACCATCTGCAGGAGTTGATTCCGAAGGACGCGATCATCGTCAGTGAGGGTGCCAACACCATGGACATTGGGCGAACCTTCCTGCACAACAAATGGCCCCGGCATCGGTTGGACGCTGGAACCTTCGGAACCATGGGCGTTGGACCTGGATTTGCCATTGCAGCTGCGCTGGTCTGCCGTGATCGATTCCCTGGAGAGAAAGTGATCTGCGTTGAGGGTGACTCTGCATTTGGCTTTTCCGGAATGGAGATCGAAACGATGATGCGTTATCAGCTGCCGGTTGTGATCGTGATCGTCAACAACGGAGGCATCTACTCCGGTTTCGATAAGCAAACTTATGATGACATGCGATCAGGAGGTGACCTCACCCAGGTGTAAGTATCCATTAATCAGTAACAACGACACTTCTTCTAACCTTAACGATATCCATAGAACCCCACCAACGGCCCTGGCCGTCGAGACGCACTACGAGGCGATGATGGGCATGTTCGGTGCGACGGGCCACTTTGTGCGCACCATCCCCGAGCTGCAGAAGGCCGTGAAGGAGGCGCTCGTCCTGACCGATCGGCCCACCATCATCAACGTGATCATTAGTCCGCAGGCGGACCGCAAGCCCCAGGACTTCCAGTGGCTGACCGAGTCGAAGCTGTGAGCTGGGGGAAGCAAGGCGATGTTTTGTTTTGGGGAAGAGAAAAAAAAGTGCGATGCACTTTGCGTTTATTACTTACAAGACTATAGAAAAGCACATTCAAATGTTAGTATTGTCTAAACAGGGGTTGACTGGTGGTTTAGGTTTTGAAATCATGTTATAAGGACAAATAAATGCGTATTTTTATTCATCTATCTTATGTTTAAATTTCTGAGAATCCGCTGGTCTACTTTTACTCCGATTTTTAATTTCTTGATACATAGTGACGTGATGGGAACAACGGCGTCTATGCAATGTGTCTCTAAACCCGCTACAAATTTCCGGTGCTTGAGGAGGGATTTCCGGGAAATCAGCTTTAGGCAAAAAATTTGATTCCTGATCATGAATTCAAAGTTCATTTTTCGATATCGATGCCCGATTTGATGACGGGCTCAAAGTTCCGGAAAAAAACATGTTATTCTTCAAAAATTTAATAACTCAGCCTCTAGATTAATGTTACAGCTAGAACAAATTTTACTCATTTTTGAATGACGTGTTTTCTTTAACATTGGAGGGTTACTCTTTAAAGTGTACCAATATTCCACAATGTTGCAGAACAGACAAAAACATAAATGTTGTAGTATAAACAGATGGAAAAGTTGATTTGAAAATGTGATGAGTTTGACCATTATTGACTAGTTTTTCATAATTTTTTAACTCCTCAAACTTAATCGTGTGCTTTCGAATGTATTTTTTTTCGGAATTTGGCATAAGAATGACCCTTTGGTCGTTTGTTATGGCTGTTAAAAAACGTGACGGTGACGTTGCCTGGTACAATCAAAAATCTCTAAGAACGTAATATTCCACACTGTGTTTCAAAGCTACGCCCTCACAGTCCCGAGAGGATTTGGGAGAAAAGGTTTTGTTTGTTCGCTTAGTGGCAAAAATGCCGGGAACAAAAGCTACTTTTAAAAAGTTTGCGGAGTTTGTTGGCTGAGATAACTTCTTACATTTTTTTTGTTGTTATTTACTTTGTTGAGATGCTGAGATACAACCTCTTTAATGGCCCATCTACAATCACTTTACATAGAAAATTGAACTTAGCTTGGGTATTTAGGGTCCTGATTTTCGGTTCAATGAACAGAAACCACTCACTCGCCTATTCTAACCCGCTAGCATTCATGAGCGAATGATACTCGCAAGCAGTCAGCGAGTGGCCCGAACTGTTCACTCAGCGAACAAATGCATCGTGAAATTTTTTGCCTACTCCGTCGCTCGACGACACTCACACACTACCATGCTCAGCGAAGAGCCATTCTCACAAAACGCCAGCGCGGCAGTCTTTTTGTTTTTCTTCCCTCAGTTTGCCATCAATTTGATTTTTTCTTGGTGGATGTTTCTTTGAATGGTGTCTATAATGTAATGAAATCAAAATGAATGCACAATTTAATTGATAACATTGATTTTAGGCAACCCAAATCAATAAGTATAACGCAGCGCATCAGAGAAAAAATGTTTTCAGTTCAGAGTGATCGGCGACGTTCGGCCTGCCTGAGCCGTTCGGAGACTGAGCCGATCAGAGAGAGAAGGAGAGTAGAAAAGAGAGTGTTCGGGAGCGAATGGTTTCAAAGTGACAAACAGTAGGAATTCATCAGGGCAGTATCGCGTCGCCTGCTATTTGTGCTCGCGAATGGAGTGGTTGATTTTGAGCAATCAGGACCCTTGTATTTAGGTTTCATTTTTGTGAAAAATTAGTTTTTGTGGCAGTCATCTAATTAGCTCTAATTTTCCAACACTCGTAAATTATTGGTTCGCTTTAAATGTTACAAAATGAAACTTCTTTGAATCTTTTTGCTCTCCTCAATATTTGTATTGATATTTTATAGTTAAAAGTAACTTTTTGAAAGGAATAAAATCGCTTTGTTGGAACATTTTATTAAAAAAAAAATAAGAAAATATTTTGTTATAAAGAGCAGAAAACTTCACAAAAGTTTAATTTTTACATTTGAAATTTTAATCAATTGTTTCTGAGGTCTCTCTGGGTCCTGCCTCAGTGGAGTCACTGGCAGGCAGTTGGACTCACAATTCAAAGGACGTCAGTTCGAATCCCGGGGTGGATGGAAGCTTAGGTGTAAAAAGAGGTTTGCAATTGCCTCAACAATCAAGCCCAATAAAGGGCAGAGGAAACATAATTTTGTAACCTAACAGCCTAATAGGCCTAATTTATATTTTTTAAATGAATACTTGTTTTTGCTTATACTTCTGTATTTGCAAATGTTTCCTTTATTCGAGATAAATTGAAGGAAAAAATAATGTAAGGATTGGTCAAATCTATTCAAAAATATTGCCAAAACATTCAAAACAACACGTTGAAAAATGATTCCGACGAATAAAGTTGTTCATTTCTAGCCAATTATACGCCCCATTTTGAGCTGAAAGCGCGTAATAAATTCTCAATCAGAAATCGGCGTAATTTATCGGTGGAACAATATCTCTCAATTTACTCCCAGCGGGTGTAATTACGGGCGGCATTCAATCCGCGGCATGAATGCGAAGGATATCTGGCACGAAAGCGATACAGAGTTATTGAATTTCAGCTAGATATATGCATGTGACGCGATATGTGACAGATCCATTTGGTGAGTGCGCAGTTTTCCTTCTTTTTTTTTATGGTACCAACAACCAGCTAGCTATCAGAGTTTAATTATGTGTCTTTTTTAGAATTGATGAAGGATCCTGATATTTGTAAATATTATAATCATATTTTTATTACTTATGAAATGTTACAAAAAGCTGATTGCCAACATATTGCTGTTGTAATAAAAACGTTATGTCTGATGAATTGAACAAGCATCTGCTGCATGCCTAACGAATCCCAAAAGAATGTCTTCAATTTACAAAATCAAATTTCATGTGACGCAATGCAATATGATATTCCAAAAAATTTCAGATTGCAACTAGAAATTACTAGGTTTGTATTTTTTTCTTTTTTTTGCAACTTCAACTCTTCTGTTGGTCACAAATTGAAGGAAAATTTCCTTTCATGACGTAGAACGCATACTACCAGAAAATGAACAGAACAACTCGACGTCGTCGTGCTATCTTGTCGCACCCGCCATTTTGACGTTCTGAGAAAAACGCGTTTTAATGTTTGACCTTGAATATTCAAAAACGAGAGCACGCAATGTAAACAATAACAAACACGTTTTGTTTGGCTAACCATTCTGTGCATTGTCCCAAAGTTTGGTTGAAGTTGGTTGCTGGAGTCCCGAGTTATAATTACAAGTGTTTACGGTAGTCTAGCTTGTACGTGCGACAAACGCATCCTGACTTTCCTGGCCTGAAATCCCTTTGGCCTTTTGTCGCACTTACATCAATTTTCATGGAGTGACAAGATAGCACGACAAGATTGAAACTACTTTCATATGTAAAGTGACAAAAATGCGCGGAGTTTTTTTTGGTTTTTGTTGAATATCTCAGGATTGAAATCGAATTTTGAGGATCTGTGAAGGTCAAAAGTTGAGGCATTGTGAGCTGCACAAAATGGCGTTCTTAACTCAATTTGGCCCAAAATGCACGTACGACAAGTTAGCACGATGGCGACGAACTTTGGTTCACTTTCGATGACGTCAGAAGCAAAAAGCATTATCATCACCCGCCGTACTTGCGACCCCCCTTTAGCTTGGGGGAGACATTCGGGAGAAAGTTTTGTGTGGTGGCCACGCTAAGGAAATTGAATATCTTGATAGGCATCAACTTTCTTTTGGCACGAGGAATGATGGGACGATATTTAGTGCTGTCATCGGCTATCGATGTCTTTTGGGGACAGAATATGGGAAAGACGTAATTAACAGACTATGGTTATGATCATGCAGCTTTAACTAACAGTCCTGAAATGTGGGTTAATCATTATGTTATGGTTTTATAATGAAATATATGTTAAAACGTAAAAAAGGAAGCGAAATAACTTGATCTTAAAAACATACATGCAATGATTCCATCTTCAAGGTTCATTGACTGGAAATTGCATTAAAATGCACCACGGCTGGCACAAAAAAAGTGGGCTAGTATCTTTTTATTCGCGGAAGACGCCAGCCCCGATTGCATGCATTTTGCAGCAGTATAATGTCTCTCGTGAAGCGATAGGAGGCCAGTTGAGTTGCAGTGAAAATTCTCAAACATTTTTAATACATTCGGCGTCCGAGGGTCTCGCACTTTTGTCCAGACTTTTCAGTTTTTTACCCGCTGATTTGGCTGAGTAACGGCAGGTACAAAAGAAGGACGAATTAAAAAAAATCTAACTCCGTTTTGATTTTATTTTGAGTGTTATTTAATTGTCATTGTTGCAAATTAAGTGTAAATGATTCCGGAAACTGATTTTCCAAGAAAAAGAAAATAGTAAAGGAGGTTTCATTTGGGTTTGGGTGCATTTTAAATGTTTTTATTGTTTCAAAAATTAAAATGTGACCACGATAACGATACCTGTTATGGATCGCTTTGAAAGTTTTATAAAACAAAAGATAAATAAAGATGGACTGCCGAGTTTAATTTCAATTAATTTCAGACATCTGAATGGCGAAGGTCTGGAATTTGGGTGCCAAAGGGATTTTTATGTTTTTGATGGCGTACCGTGAATCGGGGTGACTTTGATAAGATTTCAATTTGTTTTTGGAATATTTTCGTACAGGTAAGGTAGGCCACACAAAGTCAGTGCACTATTATAGAAAAAAAGTTATTTCAATAGTGTTTAGAAAAAAAGTTACGTTAAAAAATTTTAGTTTAAACTCGGGGGTGACTTTGATAGTCATAGTTTTTCTTGTTAAAATCATATTTATGATGTTCAAACTTTACTTGTACGTTAAATTTACCATCACTAAAGTAGCTGATATAGTTTTTAAGAAAAAAAAAAAAGAAATATTAAGCTAACTAAGTTTATTAGCTTTTTAACAAAATACATATAAATTTTAGGAAAAAATGTTAAAAAGTCGGAATTTTGCCTGAAATTTGTTAAAACTAGTTTTGTTTATAACATTATCGATTTATCTAGTATTTCAACTAAATTCGAAGCACGAATCAAAAGTTATCACATCTTACCGGAAATTTATTAAACTGAAATTGCCTATAAATTTGGCGTTTTTTAATTGTGTATTAAACACACATATGATTTATTATTTACAAATTTATTTAACCTTCTCCTAATGGAAGCTTGTCCAAAGAATCCGCAAATGCATTCCGTTTTCCGATTCAAAATCAAGTTCATTGATTAAATCATGACACTTTGAGAAGTTTAAAATAATGACTTTCATCAACAATTTCTTAACTATAGTTAACTAACTTTTAAAATTTCCAAAATTTTATGAAAAGTTCTTTTTGAGGTACTTTGAATAGTTCTCTACCACGATCAGTATGATTCTAAACCATTCCGTCCGTATTTTAATTGCAATCTTCTTTTTGCGGAAAAATCGCAAACCTATCAAAGTCACCCCGTTTTACGGTACTCAGAATTCCTTAAATAAACTTATTTTTCATCAAAACAAAACTGGTATGAAAAATTCTGCTACTTTTCGTTATTCTACTGTAAAATTTTTTGGGACACGTAATTTAAACGAAATTTTAATGTACTTTAAATAACCCATAAGGGTTATTTTTTTTCATTTAGATCAAATCTTTTCATTTTAAAATTTAGTGATTTTTGTGACTTGAAGTGAAAATGTTTTTGGGGACCCAAGTTCATGCTTCCCATCTAGTTAAGCCTGCGCAGTCATTTTTGTCACTTGTAGTTGAGAAAAAAAAATCTAAAATTTTTCAATGAGTTAAAATTTTAGATGTTTTTTTTTCCACAAAACCCTTCATTTCAGTCCTACGTCAACCAAAAGAATCGCACTACTGCGAAACAAACCCCAGCACTCATAAGAACAACAGACGCATAAAACTGACCACAGAAATTGCCAGCTTTATTTTCCAAGCTCTTTCGCGTACTACAATATACATAGCATAGCATGGCATGGTGGCCATTATCATTACTAGCATGTTGCATTCGAGTGCTTCGTCCTGGAAATGGAACCAAGTTGAACAAACCTTCCTTCCGTCCTCGGGTCGTCCTTTCCTTCCTCCTCTAAGTGGAAATTCTGCCAAGACTAGACTGGACGCTCGTGTCTTCCACACGATAAATTACCGTTTTGTCAGCAGCCAAACACACTCGCACCAAACCGGTCACACACACAACTGTCCCGAGAGCCGAATTAGCAGGATATCATTTACGGTGCTTTACGGCTGCTCGTGCCAACAAAACGTCGACAACCGAGTCCGAAAAGCTCGGTACACATACATCATTTCGGAATGCCGGATTTTCTCCGACTTGCTTGCTGTTGCTGCTGCTGCCAGGACGAATTTACATTTTATGAGCATCAATCTCGAGAGCTACAACGACAACAACGAACGCCAAGACGAGCGGAATCTGTGGCTGTAGAACGTGTTCGTCGTTTACGATGGTCACAGATAGAATTATCAAAAAATTGTTAGTACTGAATTTAGTTTAAAAAGCTTACCGAACATGGACATACATATTTAACTCAAATTTAATTTTGAGCTTCAACCTTAGACTTAACTACTGACTGCCGAAGCAGGATCAGGAACAATTTGATCAGCATTGAGCAGTGAGTAAGCAATCGATACCTGATTTTTATTAGTATTCGCTCACGATTCGAATTTGGACTACTGTTGAGCTCTTGGTTCAGCTGACTCGATTGCCACTGAGTGAGTGATCATTGCTCAGAGAATCGAAAATTATTGGAACAAATCTTTTTTTGTAATAAAATAAAATTACGAAGAATTCAATAACTTTCAGATATTAACCTTAAACTGACTTATCAACTGTGTTCATTTTCATCAACTTTTATTTTATTTTGACAAGTGCTCGTAACGAGATTCACATACTCGCCCACCACACCGCCAGAATCAGCATCCAAAATCGGCGTGCATAAATTTGAATCGGATTAGGACGAATTAGGTGCACGTCGGGGGGAGTGTTCCGTTGTCAAGGACGTTTCCAGCTTTATGGTTACGAGAAGGTAAAGTCCTGCGCCAGAGACAAGACAGACGAATGGATGCCAGGAATGTGCATGGGAATGGGAATTCCGTCCGAGGGACCACGTTTACAGATTTCTTGTTTTATGTTTATGTTAATTGAATTAGTTGAGAGAGGATGTTGGATTGCCTTTGTTTGGGTGTGGTGATTTAGTTTGGTGGGTCAATAGTTCAGAGGGAAAACTTATGTTATTTGACCTATTACTAATTGACTTATTGATTTAAATTAAGGTGGTAGATGGTGTCTTTCAATTCTGGGTCAATGATTGTCGATGATGGTTCTGCATTCAGGGTCCAGAAATAGTAAAATAGAAATGAAAACATAATCACTATATGTAAAATGCTTCTACAAACAACACAAAGAACCATTTTTTTTTATTGAAACATTATGAATCAAGATTTGAATGTTTTTCTAAAACAAATATGGCCGCCAAATTGCCGATCGGGAATGATGCCTTTAGAATTACTTAGAAAACTGGAAAGCTATGAAATGTGAAACAAGTGAAAGTAAATTTAATTTAACATTTTTAAGCATCCAGAACATTCTGGCCGATTTACGAAAACTCTGGTATCTGATATATTTAAAACTAAGAATCTTTCGCGTAGTGGCAATCTATAGATGAAAAGTTGCTGAAAATCGATATAATCAAAAAAAAATAACTGTTATAATTTCCATGTTGTTTTTTATTTGAAGACATTTTCTTTCAATTTAAAAAAAAAATTCAAGACTAGCTTTTCAAAAGGTCGTAATATGGATTTTTTGGATAATTTTAAATGTTAGTACTGATTTGAGTAGTGCGGTGCCTGTGTGGACGCGCAGTCCTGTTTTTTTTTTCGTGTTATTTTCCGTCTCTTTTGTGTCGCTATTTGTCAGGGGGATGCTAAAGGCCGCCATCTTGGATGATTGAGATTGATAACGCGCGCAAACTGCGCACAGTGAAAAAAATTTTTTTTTCTTTTATTAATAATTCAATTTTTGTTATAAGAATTATTGTAGTAAAAGTCATAGTTTACACAGTAGTTAAGTTAAACGTTTCATGTGATAAAAGTACAAGTTTAATTGAGGTCATCGGCCCGATGTGTGCTTAATAATCCCTACTTTAGTAGTTTATTTTGCAAATAAATTGATAAAAATCACCTCACAAACATACAGTAACTTTTAACCGTACATTGCGGTAAAATTTTACAGAAAAACAATAATTACTTTATTTCCATTTTATGCCTGCAGTTTTTGTACTTTTTTTTACAGTGCGCAGTTGCTTTGTTTTGATTCCGTAACGAACAGCTGTTCTTTTGTGCTGGAGCCGAAGTTGACATTTCCCTTTTGTTCTGGTGCCGAAGTTGACAGCTTGTGTTGGCTACGGGCGAGCTGCCTGTAGTGAGATATAGATGTCGCCCCCCTGCTATTTGTGTACATGGGGTGATTGGATTTCTTCTTCTTCTTTTTTCATTTATTTGTTGTTCGCGCGTTCGTTGGCCGATGAATTTTATTTTTGTTCTCTTTGTATAGTTTTCGATAGAAACGATCCGATTTTTGTTTTTTGAGACAAGCAAGTCGTATTGCTGGATTAAGTCCTTTCCATATCATCGAGGATCGGAAGGCACGTCGACGGATATGTTTTAAGGCTTATGATATAAAATAATTTTAATGCATGAAGCCCTTCCTACATCACCGTTTCTCGGAAGGCACGCCGACGGAGAATTTCTGGAGAATCGCGGTCGAATTAATACTATATTTAAATCCCTAGATAGGTATCTTTCCGCAGCCGGCTGCCTAAGATTTTTAAAATTTCAACCGGTAAACAAATTGCTCATGGTCGCATCACCTACCACAGTGAATCCTGACCTCATACCTTTAGCACTTCATATCTTACTAACCCCTCAAAACTCATGTGATACTTTGTCGGAGACGCAGTCGATTTGGCGGTCCCATCACTCAAGTATCGGCTAACATTCCCATCCACTTCCCCGTGTCTTACCACTGGTCGTGGCCGGCGTCGGTATTGATCAGCACGATAGGGACCTTTGAAAATTGCGAAGGGGTGATGATTGGTTCCTACTTTTCATCTGTGGTCCACGGAGCAATGTTTGGGGATCCTGGTCAATAACGAAGTAGCAGCTACGGGTAGACACCAATGCTATGCTATGCTAATTTTAAATGTTAGTACTGATTTTGAAATTATCATAATATTTTTTAAAGACCAGAAAATTTCGCGAATGGTTTACTGTTAGACATTAATAATTGGACCATCAGTTCAGATATATCGGCATTTAAAAATTAAATGCATTTTGGGTAATTTCTAAAAAAACATTAACTTTATTTCGAGGGCTTTATCCAGGGTTACCCGATTAAAATTAAATAAGTAAACCGTGCGCTAGTAAAAACTATGAAAAAAAATTGCAAGCGCCAGTGACGGATAGGGAAGGGGTGGAAGGTGACAATTTTATTTGAAAAAATGTGGAATATTGTCATTTTATATCCATTCTTGTTTTTTAAATGACTCAATTTGCTTTTTAAACATGCCTGCTAAACTTTAAGTCTTATATCCTAAGTTCAATAGTTTTAGCATGTTTGGGTGCATTTAAACATCGTTTGAATTTTTGAAAATTTTCGATGTTTAGTTTCGCAAAAAAAAAAATTTATTCGCTGATTTTTTTATGTTTTCGTCAAATCTTACTTTTTTTTGAAAACTAATGATTGCAAAAAAACTTAACTAGTGTAGAAATGCATTTTAAAACAATTTTGTATTCAAATGTTTTTTTTAATATTTTTTAATTTCCACTGTATCTCAATGATGTAAATAGTTGTTTTTCATGAAATTGTTTTTTTTTTTCAAAAATCATTATCTTTCCAAAAAATTATGTCTCGGTTGCAAAATTTCTTTCCATATTTTTTCTGAGGCTCCAACGATGCCCATTTGAATATTCCAAAATTGGATTTATTAAGTTACATCTTTATTAAATTTTCTGTCATTTTAGAGAAAGGGATACACTTTTGTATACAAATGTTGTGCCCTTTTGAAATTTTAGGCTCCAAATGTAATATTTTTGTACAACATTGGATCAGATTCTGAAATTTCGAATGTTTTTAATCAGTGGTTTGAGAAATATCAATATTTTCTTTATATGATGCAATTAACAATCCATTTGCATACATCAAGAATCCCAATAATATTATCCAAAATCATTTAAAATCTAGATCCAAAGCTCGCACGTGCCACAGTGTTTGTTTACTTCCCCCCTACATGCAGTTGATCTGATCCGTTTGGCTAAACACTATTTACATCGTCTGCATTTGATTGCCAGGTTTGAGCACCCACTAATATTCGCTAAATGTTCGCGATAGAATTGATCTGATGATACCAAAAGCACTATAAAACTCGCTCGAGAAAAGCTTGTAAATCACAGTTCAACAGTTTGTTGAATCCAATTTTAGCAGCAGAGTTTTGACTTGGAAAGAAAAATGACTAAGTTTTCCCTAGTTTTGGTGGTTTTGGGTTCGCTCATGTTGGCGGTGAGTACTAATAAATCCTAGAAGTTTAGATTTGTGTGACTAATTGGGAATCTCATTAGAACTCTGCGTCTGCGGCGCCAAACGCAATCCGGGAGGCATTCGTGGAAGAGATGAAGAACGTGTTTCTGGGAGTGGCCGAGATTGCTCAGAAGGCTAAGAATGGTGCCAGTGCTCGTGACTTGTATGAAGGTGAGGACTTCTTAGTCGTTTTCTTAGAATTAAACATAATACGAATAATTGATTCCAGAAATTAAGGAAAAAGCTAGAAACACTTTGAACAACTTGGCCAACAAGTTTGGTGGAGGTGGTGGAGGTCGTCGTTCGAAGCGCGCTGTCCACTCCAGCGTCACCGTGACCAAGTTCAACCAAACCAACTACCAGAAGCTGGAGATCAAGAAAAGCTCGGATCAGGATCACGAGAAGCTTCAGGAAGCTGCCTGTCTGGTTCAGGATAACGAAGTGTACTGGCTGGAGCTCGTCACCAGCGCCTTGATCCAGGTCATGCAGGAGATGAAACGCGTCCTGGAGGGCAAGAAGATTGGCGTTCAGATGACCAAGGAAGTCTACGAGCAGTCCAAACAGGCGTACGAAAAGTCCAAGCTGAGACACTAAAAACTTCGTGTCAACAGTTGATGACATTGGTTGGTAAAGTGAATAAATTTGCTCCGTGGAAACTAGTACCCGTCTGCTCCCTGTCGTTAATTTTCTAATTATCACCACACCAAAAGTTGTGAAAATTCCACGAAAAGTTGTCACTGCTGCTGACGAGCGGGGTGACAAACTTGTCAGCGTCGCTCGTCACAACTCTTTGACTTTGGTTGATGATGAACTGTGGATAGGAAAATCATAAATCATTTTAAAATATACTCTGGAGTGGGAGTTTGCTAAACAAGCTAGTGCCACAAATTGTGCTGTCTTGTGGAAAACCTCACTGCGATAAAAAAAATCTCTTCCGGGCTCGCCATCAATCTGTCTAACAATGATGACTAAAGGGTGCTTCTTGGACAAATGGAACCATGTTTTGTTTTTTTTTTTAATTTTTAATTTAGCATGAGCATTCTATTTCTATGACTCCTTCGTTCACAAACACTCGCCCAAGATTCTTGCGTTTTCTCAGAAAACCGCAATGAATGAACTCGAGACGGAGATTGGGAATCGACCACGCATTTCATCCCGTTAAACTGCGTTGTTTGTTTTGTGGCGGCTTTTCTGGCTACGCTCTATTGAGGTGAGATACATAGTTGTGAATGAGAATGAGAGAGATATTTTTACAACCCTGATCACAAATCAATTAATTTACCTTAATTCACGAAAGAAAAAAATAACAAAAATATTTTTTTTTTATATTTCATTGAAATTTTATAATAAATTTTAACGATGCGTATTTAAATGCATTTTTAGTAATGAAATTTTTTATACTTCATTTTTAATTTAAAATAGTTTTTAACTTTTGACTCAAGAAATCAAATTTTTCTATCCTTTTACAAGTATCTTTCCATACTTTGGGTTGAATAAATAATCCCTCTGATTTTTCAAGAAGTTTTTCAGTCAACATTTTTAATTCCTGTTTTTATTTGGGGTTTTTTAGCCCGCGGCAGTGCAATCAAAAGATGTTGTTAAAATAACTGATAAAAATTGCACCTCAGCGCCAAATGTTTAAATAATCAAATAATTCAAATAATTTTTAATTCTTAACATGAAGACTTCCATCATTGTCATGATTTTTCGTTCAAAGATATAAATTTTGCGTCGCTTTCAATATTTTGACAAAATTCCTTCAACAAGTTGTTTAGAATAGTGCCCTACACATGCTGATTCCTCTTGGTAACGATTATCCCATTCCTTGTAAAGTTATGGAAACGGTCATTAATCAATGATTGCCAACTAGGACGTCAATGACTGTGCCACAAAATTATAAAAATTTTGAAGCACATTTGATTTCGATCAAAGATTCTTTCAGTAGCTTCAAGAAGGCAACAACCGGCACATGCTGATTCCTTTTGGTGCTGAAATTCGTTAAATTGAATTTAATACAGAATATTTTATAGTGATGATCAATTTTCTTTGAAAATGGTCAACGGCTTCACCTTAATTGGTTGAATATTTCACATGGGACGAGAAATATTTTGTTTCGATAAATAAACGAAAATATTCTTCTTCAATAAACATTTAATTAATTGTAGTATGTAAGCCATGAGATAGTGACAACCATATAAAATGAAGTTTCCGAAAATTAGGTAATATTGACATTTTTGAAATTTGTAACATTGTGTATGACATTTTCAAATTGAAGTTTTAATTTTGAAAGTACATGTTTCAATAATTAATATTTTACTGTATTATAAATAAATTGTCATATTTTTATAATCGGTTTGAAAGTATTTTATGAATATTCATAAATCCGCCTAGCGAGAATAAAGTATCTTTACCAACGGACAGTTCATTTAGCCTTCCCTTCAACACAATAATAGCTTAATGTTTCGCTCTTAGAATTTATCAAAGTAATCTTATATTAAACTTAAAAAGACGGTATAACAAAAGGACTTGAAACTTGCAAGGAATTATTTTTAGACTAATAAATTGGAATAATTTAATTTTGTTCATTTGCTGTTTCATTTTTTAATCAAAATTAAATGTTTTGTTTTGCATCAAATAGTGCACAAATTTCATTCTGCTAAATTCGTTCCTTGCAGAAACAAAAACCAAAACCAATCGTACACTAAAACCGGATCTTTGTGCACATCCCTGTCCAATCCGATTTGTTTTGATTGCGGGGTTGCCGTAATCAACGTTGAGTTTCTGAACAATTATTCTAAATCCACCAACTATAAAAATCAGCTGCACACTGTGGAAAACTCATCAGTTCATTTTCGCAAGTGTCAGAGCATCAGTGATTTTTAACGTTAACACAATGTCCAAACTTGTCTGTGTTACGTTGTTTTTGGGATCATTCCTGTTTGCAGTTACAATTGCCAATCAGCTTGATTTCATGAAGTTATCCAATCTGGTATCGCTTTCAAATAATGGATCAAGAGTTCGAGACTTAATCAAGGGTTAGTTCGTTTTGTAATTTATCAACATTTTTAATAATTCTTTTACTCTCCCAAAAGAAACCACTGACAAGGCGGAAATCCACCGTCAAAAACGGTCGGTGAACGCCAGCGTCAAAGTCACCAAGATGAATCAAACCGACTACCAACAGCTGGAGATTCAGGGAAGTACGGACCAGGATCCTAGGAAGATGAAGGCTCGTGCTTGTTTGGTTCAGGACAACGAAGTGTACTGGCTGGAGCTCGTGTCGAGCGCGTTGGTCCAGATCATGCAGGAGATGAAGCACGTCCTGGAGGGAAAGAAGGTGGCAATGAAGATGACCAAGGGACCGTATGAGGAGTCCAAACAAGCTTCCGAGAAAGCCAGAATGAGGCATTGATTTGATTTTTAAGTCAACTTTGACGATGAATTTGGTGTTGGGAATAAAATAAATTTAAAAAATATATCATCTGTGTACACATTTTAAGAGAGCTCTTCCTTCGATTGATAACCATGACGATGAGGATCTATATTCAGATGAGGCCGTGAAAGTTGAGTGGGCGAGTGTGATAAACTTTCACGCCGTTTGCTGTTCAATCCGTCGTTGTGGCCGTACGGTAGATGTTTTGGAAAAAGGTGGAGGGGAGGGAAGAGAAAAACTAACCATGAATGAAAGTGTTTTTCCTGGATGCATGAAGCTGGGAGAAAAAATCGTACATGCATGGCAAAGTGATAGCACAACTAAAATATAAATCTATTGTATGATCAACAAGTGTCAGTGAAGTCTATTTATAGGAACTTAACCCGTTTTATACATGCCTGGGAGTTTTTGCGGTTTCATAGAGGATATAATTAAAAGTTTTATAGCTTTTTTAGGAATTCGCTCTGATTTGTTTGATTGCAACTGTAAACCACGGAAAATGTAAACAGCTTTGAAACATTGTTGTCGTTTTGCTTATAAGCAGACTTTTACCTATTGCTGGATAATTATTTTCGAAACCATTTGATTGGTAACCCACGAGAGTTTCCTATTGCTCTGAATTCGTTACCAGACGTTACTAGAGTCTGGGTGTAGTCCAAATACTTTGATAAAATATAAAACTTCTCATCAAAAAATACCTCAGATAAGTTTTTTTCAGAACCAAGATCAGAACAATTTTCAATACAATTCAATTCGGTTTTATTTGTGATTAATCAAGTTACAATGTGTTCATTTAGGTACATAACAGAGTTTTGGTGTTTTACATCGTAATTCAATCGAAAACATTATTACTTATATAACTATGGAATAGACAGGAGTAAGAAAAAGTTTCCAAAAAACTTACAGAAGTGAATTGAGAAAAGGATAGATAAAGAGAAAGCTGGAAACTAGATCACAGACAAAAATAATCAATTATAGATGTGCTTTATCATCAGCTCGCCAAGGGCCTCCGAGAGGTGTGACTCACCGCACTTCACGCAGCGGGGCGGGAGGTTGCAGTTCCGCGAGCCGTGGCCTAATTTCTGGCAAAGGTCCATCCAACGTCTTAGTCCGCTACAGGTCTTGGATCTTGACGGTGCCGCGGTCGAAGTACACTGGTACAGTGTGTGTGTGTACCTGTTACCGTTGTCTTCCGCGAGAGCACTTTTATCTCCAGAATAAATTCTGGCATCTGAAAGGTGCTTCTTCAGGTCGGTGATTGGGCGGTCTTGGTAACCCACCAAGACAACCTTAACAGGGGGATTTTCTGGTATGTGTAGAAGTTGAAGTTGTGACGCTTCAGTTCTTCAAGCACCAGGTCGAAATCTTTTATGCTCAGTGTGATCACTTGCACTGACGACTTACCGATTTTCAGACAATAATACAGCTACTCGTCAACATCGTCCGCCAACGTGTCCAAAACAAAAATTGGAGGTGGTCTTCTTTCCGTTGGAGAATTGCTCTTTTTTGACGTCGACACTTTATTGCGTGCACGTCCATCGTCGTCGTCGGAGAAGCAAACTCGCGAGTAATCACAATCAATTTCGGCGAAAAATATTAAGAAAACGATGGAGCACTGAGCAATTGACTGCTGCTTGCTCTCGTGCGTACACGGAGGTGAGCAATTTTCAAAAAAAAATAAATTTCCCGGGAAATCCCGAGAATTCAAACTTGTTTGATCTAAACCTTGTTTTTTTCTTATGTGAAGTGCATGAGGGTTATTCGCCAACTCACATATCAATTGACCCGACCCCTATTCGACCATTGATACCACTCTGGTCACAAATCTGAGGTCAATTTTATGATATTTCGCAATCAAATTTATCAAAAAATTCATAAAAAAACACTGCAAATTCTTGGTGAGTACTTTCAGGAAAAATATGTAAATGAGCAATTCTCTATGAAATCGGTCTTTTTCTTAAATTTTAATTTTTGTATTTTTTAATCCGACTGAAACTTTTTTGGTGCCTTCGGTATGCCCAAAGAAGCCATTTTGCATCATTAGTTTGTCCATATAATTTTCCATACAAATTTGGCAGCTGGCCATACAAAAATGATGTATGAAAATTCAAAAATGTGTATCTTTTGAAGGAATTTTTTCATCGATTTGGTGTCTTCGGCAAAGTTGTAGGTATGGATATGGACTACACTGAAAAAAATGATACACGGTAAAAAAAATTTTGGTGATTTTTTATTTAATTTTTTGTTACCAAAACTTGATTTGCAAAAAAACACTATTTTTATTTTTTTTATTTTTTGATATGTTTTAGAGGACATCAAATACCAACTTTTCAGAAATTTCCAGGTTGTGCAAAAAATCTTTGAGCGAGTTATAAATTTTTTAATCAATACTGATTTTTTCAAAAACTCGAAAAATTGGTCGCAATAAATTTTTAACTTAATTTTTCGATGTAAAATCAAAATTGCAATCAAAAAGTACTTTAGTGAAATTTTGATTAAGTGCACCGTTTTCAAGTTAAATCCATTTGAGTAATTCTCGCTGAAAGTGGACCACTATTTACACAAGGTGCTCAAAAATCAAAAGCAATATACTTTTCCAATAGCCTCCACCAAGTTATGAAAGAAACCATGTTTGGTTGGTTGAATTTGTCCTCACCTCGGCGCCACGAAGCAAAAACATTTTTTTTAATTGGTAATTTTTTGACTTAGGCGCGCCTACAAAATTGCTAATAACTTTGCAAAACATCAACGAACCCTTGATGTTTAGGGGTGTTTTGGAAAGGAAATGAGCAGAGCTTTCGAATGCACTTGTCAGAAAAATACCGTTCCATACATTTTTTAGCCATAAAACAACAATGTATTTTTAAAAGTCATTTTTGAACGCCGGCGCCCCGCTTTATCGAAAAACTGACAAATCCATTCGAAAGCTGAGACGATTTCACATAAAGGACCAATAAATCTAAGGTGTATGTTCCTCCTATCTTTTTAAACTTATTTTGAGTCGAGAGCGCAGCGCTCCGTTCGTATTTCGGGCGCCCAAAATGTTGCATTAGCTTACCCCAATTTAAGGTTTTTTCAAACAATATAGGTGCTCAATTTTTAAATGATAGTTTATTATCCAAGGATCAAGATGCACTATCGATAATTGACCAATATTTAAAGTTTTGGGTTCTGCCAGGCAATTTAATGTCAAAAAGTTGTTTTTGTTTACTTTTTTTGTTGTTAAATGCTTATTTACAATTTGGTGGACATTTTTAAAGTAAAACTAATGAATGTAGAATGTACACTAGGGTGGTCCAAATCCGGACTTTTTTGGGGCTACCCCCTGAAATCAAAGATTGACCCATCACTAGGCTCAATTCCAAATTTGAGCTCATTCTGACCACGGGAACCCCTCCCTCCAATCGCTTAAAGTTTGTATGGGAAAAATCGTCAAAATGTATGGAGAAACGCAACTGTTTTACTTTTTTACCTGTGGAAAGCGCTATAGTTATTCGATTCTTATCATTTCTCAAATGTAGAACCTTCATTAAATTTAGAACAACTTTCCCAAAGACACCATATTTTTAGGATTTTTTCCCGCGAAGTTATTAGCGCCCAAAACTGACCATTTTTGCGCGGCCAGCTGTAAGGGGCTACCTAACAACGATGTTTAATTCCAATTCGTACACGCACGTGCTCTCTTTCAGGTTCAAACTCTCTCACGAGCTTGCTCGCCTGCCTGCCTGCCTGCCTGTTTACCTACAAGCACGCGCGATGTTTTTCTGCTTGGACTTTTGTCGTCGTCGTCGTTTTCGTTTGCTATCCGCTGCGCTGCGTTCCTGGCATGTTTATTATAATTTTCAAGATATATTTCGATGTTTATTTCGAGATATAAAATTAAATGTAGTATGTGATTAACAATAGATATTATATTATCAGAGCGTGTATGAAAGAATACAAATTTCGATAAATTAGTTTATCCATGAATTGTCATCTGTTATTATTGAGTAAATTTTTAAATAGGGATATTGTAATTGAAATTTATTTCTAATTTTTTTTTATTAAACTCAAGACTGGGATTATAACAATTCTAGAAAAAATATAAGACATTTTTTTAACTAAGTCAAGTATAGATTTTAGGAAGAACAATACACTTAGACAATTCATCGTTTAGGGGAACTGTTTTTTTTTTTCGCTTTTGTGTACTATCAAACAAGCTTAAAAATAAAACATTTTAAGTTTTTTCATAGCCTTATGATCACGATTATTTTTCATTCCATGCAAAACATTTTAAACTGCCGAAAATATAACAAACTTCCTTACAACAAATTGCGGTATATTTTGCCTTTGACGATTATTAGAAGTTTATGTCAGATTCCAAAACATCCAAAAAGTGAAACGATGTCTAAAAGCCTCAAAAATAGAGATTGTTGAGCTAGCTAGTTTTATATCTGGAATCAAATTGCCTTCGAATGGACAAGCAGTTGGTCGGATAATATTTAGAGTTAAAAAAACAAAATTGGTATTACCTGAAGATTTTTTTAAAATAATTGAATCATTCTCTCTAATGAGCATATACGAACAACTGTGATGCTTGTAATGCTTGGAAAAACGAACAAACCCTGTTCATTTGCTTCATTTTTTTAATGAGCCTAAGCCAAGGCCTACGCTGTCTTTTATTCAAATTAATTGCGAACAAAACCATCGTCATTTTTTATATATTATGCTAAATATATCTCAAAACAAACCTGCTATTTTAGTTCAAAATTATAATAAACATGCCAGGAACGCAGCGCAGCGGATAGCAAACTAAAACGACGACGACGACAAAATTCAAGCAGAGAAACAGCGCGCGCTTGTAGGCAAACAGGCAGGCAGGCAGACAAGCGAGCAAGCTCGTGAGAGAGTTTGAACCTGAGAGAGAGCACGTGCGTGTACGAATTGGAATTAAACATCGTTGTTAGGTAGCCCCTTACAGCTGGCCGCGCCAAAATGGTCAGTTTTGGGCGCTAATAACTTCGCGGGAAAAAATCCTAAAAATATGGTGACTTCGGGAAAGTTGTTCTAAATTTAATGAAGGTTCTACATTTGAGAAATGGTAACAATCGGATAACTATGGCGCCTTCCACAGGTAAAAAAGTAAAACAGTTGCTTTTCTCCATACATTTTGACGATTTTTCCCATACAAACTTTAAGCGATTGGAGGGAGGGGTTCCCGTGGTCAGAATGAGCTCAAATTTGGAATTGAGCCTAGTGATGGGTCAATCTTTGATTTCAGGGGGTAGCCCCAAAAAAGTCCGGATTTGGACCACCCTAATGTACACGGAGAAAAAAGAGTTCCAAAAATCGTGAACAAGCGTTCATGAAAATGGGAACCACGAACAAAGTGTTCAAATTTCATGGTACGTTTTTCAAAATCGTACCATGGAATTTGAACACTTTGTTCGAGGTTCTCATTTTCATGAACACTTGTTCACGATTTTGGGAACTCTTTTTTCTCCGTGTAGGAAATTTCACTACGAACATTTTTCTAGAGGAGAAAGCGTAATTTCGATACTCCAACGCAAAGATATTTGAGTTTTAGTGAGAAAAAAGTGTACAGATTTCCCAGAATTAACCAGCACGAACTATTATTTACATGCGGCATATGTTTTGGAACCCAAAGTATGGTTTCTTATCAGTGTTGGAATTCGAGCGAGAAGAAGGAAAGCATTTCTCGCTCGCGAACGAGGGAGAGAACTTGTAGTACTTTTCTCTTCTCGCTCGCGCTCGCATTTTCGTTCGCATTCTCGCTCTCGCCGCGAGCGCTCGCGAGCGCCTCGTGCTAGCCGTTCGTCCCAAGCTATTTGTTTATCAGGCTTATAATGAGAACCAGGCGATGGTATACAGGTGTAACTTCAATCACTGTGCTGTTTTTTGTTCGTTTCTAACACGTTCAACTTCTCGCGAACGGGCAACGCTGGCTAGCGAGAAAGTCCGTTCGCGAGCGGGCAATCGGTGAACTTCTCTCAGCAGCTCGAGACTCGTGGCGAGAACTCGAGAGAGAGGATTTTTTCTCGCGAGAGCGCGAAAATACCAACACTGTTTCTTATAGTTATTTAGGTCGCTGAATACGGATTTGCAATCAAATTTCAGATAAACAGTGAAATTTCGAGCCACACCCAAAAGTTATTTGCGGTAATATGCTGTAATTTTAATCGCTAGTGATATTTCATCTTTTGCTCACCTTTAATTGATATTTTACTCACGGATTTTTTTATGAAGAATGTTTTTTTTCAAGTTCTCATTGTTTTGAGAATGTCTGAAACTTAAAAATAAATGAAAACATTAGATTTTTAAGGATTTTTTCATGATTTTGTGGAACGATTGTATACGAAACGAAACTATTGGCACTACGCCCCCCGGGGCATGGCCTTCCTCTAACGTGGGATTTCTGCTCCAGCGCCTCTGACAAGACAGGAGAAACCGGGACCGACGTTTTACTTCACCATCCGATAGAAGCTCAGTGGATAAGGCGGGAATCGAACCCGCGTCTCATAGCATCATCGGGATCGGCAGCCGAAGCCGCTACCCCTGCGCCACGAGACCCCCGATTGTATACGTCAGTCATAAATTAATGACGATTTCCATAACTTTGCAAAATCGCTCCCAACCATTTTCACTACATGCAAATAACATTTAGGCGTGGCTCAAATATCACTGTTCACTGTTTATCTGAAATTTGATTGCAGATCCGAACTCAGCTACCTAAATAACTGTAAGAAACCATACTTTGGGTTCCAAAACATATGCTGCATATAAATAATAGTTCGTGCTGGTTAATTCTGGGAAATCAGTACACTTTTTTCTCATTAAAACTCAAATATCTTTGCGTTGGTGTATCGAAATTACGTTTTCTCCTCTAGAAAAATGTTCGTAGTGAAATTTCCTACATGCTACATTCATTAATTTTACTTTAAAAATGTCCACCAAATTGTAAAACAACTTTTCGACATTAAATTGCCTGGCAGAACCCAAAACCTTAAATATTGGTCAATTATCGATAGTGCATCTTGATCCTTGGATAATAAACTATAATTTAAAAATTGAGCACCTATATTGTTTGACAAAACCTTAAATTGGGGCAAGCTAATGCAACATTTTGGGCGCCCGAAATACGAACGGAGCGCTGCGCTCTCAGAATCAAAATAAGATTAAAAAAGATAGGAGGAACATACACCTTAAATTTATTGGTCCTTTATGTGAAATCGTCTCAGCTTTCGAATGGATTTGTCAGTTTTTCGATAAAGCGGGGCGCCGGCGTTCAAAAATGACTTTTAAAAATACATTGTCGTTTTATGGCTAAAAAATGTATGGAACGGTATTTTTCTGACAAGTGCATTCGAAAGCTCTGCTCATTTCCTTTCCAAAACACCCCTAAACATCAAGGGTTCGTTGATGTTTTGCAAAGTTATTAGCAATTTTGTAGGCGCGCCTAAGTCAAAAAATTACCAATTAAAAAAAATGTTTTTGCTTCGTGGCGCCGAGGTGAGGACAAATTCAACCAACCAAACATGGTTTCTTTCATAACTTGGTGGGGGCTATTGGAAAAGTATATTGCTTTTGATTTTTGAGCACCTTGTGTAAATAGTGGTCCACTTTCAGCGAGAATTACTCATTTTTAGGTGACTTTTTTGAAAATAGTCGAAGTTTTTCATTTTTATAAATTAGTGCACATGTTTGCCTACTTTGAAAAAATATTTTTGAAAAGCTGAAAAATTCTCTATATTTTGCATTTTTGAACTTTGTTGATACGACCCTTAGTTGCTGAGATATTGCCATGCAAAGGTTTAAAAACAGGAAAATTGATGTTTTCTAAGTCCCACCCAAACAACACACCATTTTCTAATGTCGATATCTCAGCAACTTATGGTCTGATTTTCAATGTTAAAATATGAAACTTTCGTAAAATTTTCCGATCTTTTCGAAAAAAATATTTTCAAAAATTTTAAATCAAGACTAACATTTCAAAAGGGCCAAACATTCAATATTATGCCTTTTTAAAATGTTAGTCTTGGTTTGAAAATTTGGACAAACCAATGATGCAAAATGGCTTCTTTGGGCATACCGAAGGCACCAAAAAAGTTCCAGTCGAATTAAAAAATACAAAAAAAAATCGAATGACCAAAATCTGAGAGAACTGCTCAAATACAGGAATTCCCCACGAGAACAGCGTGATTCCAAAAAACGTTACTTAATCCTCCTTTAGGTGGTTGGTGCCTTCCTCTCATTTATAGAATCATTCCAAACCCCCTAAAGTGTCCACATGGTTTATGGATAGCACCTAACGTAGGGGCTTTGTATTTTGTATAATTTGTAGGATGACAGTACTCATGCTTGAGGCACAATTCTATCTTTTCTCACAAGACCATCCCAGTTCCAGAGCTCGAAAGTGATACTCACTCGCCAAAACTTTCCCGAACTGCCTTATCAATCACCTTTTGTTACTCCACGTGCTAGCCAACATTCCAACACCATGACAACTACGTACACAGCATCATTCCCGAAAGCTCCCTGCCAAACACAGAAAAGCTCTCCCCACTGGAGCTTTCGAATTCCACCAACACACAGTCAGCTCACTTTCTTCGGCTTCTTTCACGTGAGAGTAGCTACAAACACTTTCACCGTGTGCTGTTGAATGAAACCCGAAGCCCGAAGTCGGAGCCGTCCTGCGCACGCACACCGTTTTCATTCATGAGGCTGGGGCCGAACAATTGCTATAAAAAGGATCAGCCGAACGGGCCACTCTTCAGGCGATTCCTGTCGCAGGACTGAGCAACAAGCATCAACCGGGACGTGTTTTCTCGCTCAAAGGGAAAATTGCACACATAAATAACACTTTTCTTCCCTTCTTATTGTGCAAGGCCAGTGTTTGGTTGTGTGAGTGTGTACGTGTGTAACTTACGGGAAGGACTCTCGGATTAGTTTGGAGCGCAACACAAAAACAGGTGCGAAATCGTGCAACCGTGCGTGAAAATCGTGAGGAATTTTGCACCGGAAGTGGTGCTGCTGCGAGCGCAGCAGGTGAACGTGAGATTGTGATTGTGTGGCAGGCACTCACACAAATCAACAACAGAGGTTGTAAAACGTGACTGAGGATAAAGTGGCCTAGCCAGTATCGGAATTCAATCATCGTCCCCGACGACGTCTTTGCAACAGTTTGTGGTTTTCCCAAAGGACGAAGGGCGGAGGAATTTAATTGAATTTTCCTCGTCTCCTCTGCTCGTCGACGGTTCTCATCGTCCTCTTGGAAAAGTTTGTTGTTTTTCCTCTGGTGTTGGTGTGCGTAAAGCCTTGCGTTGGTGGAAAACAGCAGCAGTGTCTGGGAAATTTCCTTGGAAATTCAAGAATCTTGCAGCACGGAGAGGGTGAGAAAAACAAACAGAGAGGAAAGTGCAGCAACAAAAACGGAAAATCCATCCGTTGATGCACTTTTGATTGGGAAAGTTTCAGTGTGTCTGCGTGTTTGCAGAACGAACGAAGGAAAAGCACTTATAGGAATCAGTGTCTGTGAGTGAGTGAAAGCTACCTGCACTTCAAGGATATTTTCTCTGCTATCACTTGGTTGTGGAAAATGGGAAATTTCGGGATGTTGTTGCCACCAAAGTTGCTGCTGCGGATGTCTACGCTGCTGTTTCTGGTGGTGCACAATGTGAGTATTTGCGGGGATTTTAGTGTTGTGTGCGCAGCAAATAGTTTGAATTATTGTGACCACCCAGCGTGAAATATTTGTACAAATTAAAACAAATAACTACCCGAGGGGTGGTGCATTGCACATGTCACCGTTTTAATATTTTGTCTCATGCAGTATTTTGGCGAGATCAACTAATTTTGTATTTTTTTTTTGTTATTAATCAAATTTGGCAATGAATTTATGCTTAACATTTCCTAGTTTTCAGGTTTTAGAGAAAGTATAAGCTTACTCCTATATTTTTAAAGAATTATATGTTGGCCATAGGGATTTACAAAAAATCCCTAAACGAGCTACTATTTTATCTTTTCACATTTTTTGAATTTTATAACAAAACCAATTTTAGTAAATCAATCTAACAATTAAAATATTTATGCGATAGTAAACATATCTTCAAGGTTTTCATCTCACTTTTCTAAAACTAAATCAAAAATCAATGGCAAAAATAATTTAATCTGTAACGAAATATTCAAAATATTATTCAAAATAAGAACAGAATCCAAAAAAAAAACTATTTTTTAACCTTCACAGGTTTAATCCACTCAAATTCTCAAATATCGTGAAAATTAAACAGGCGAATTTAAAGATAAAAAAAAAGATAAACGATTATTCAGAATATCAAGAAAATAGCAATCTATTTTCTTATTCTTTTTTTTGTTTGCCTGATATAATTAAATTTTTCAATCTATTTTTTTGCTCCTCCGGTTATATCATTGACTGGAGGAAAAGGGAAAGGCGAATAGTGTTACTTAAGGGGTTACATACAAATTACAAAATTTCATATTCCAGAAAATGTTTTAAATCCATTTAAAAGGTGATTTTCAATCACTCCTGAAAGTTTCATGAAGATATTTCATGATTTAACTGAGTAAGAGACGATTTAAGCTCTGAATTTTGCCATGCGCAAAGCAAACTTTCTGAGCGTTTTTCTGTGAACACCAAGTTGATTTACGGGTGCCACGATATCTCGAGATGGGACGGACGAAATTGGCTGAAATTTTGGGTGAAGACTCCCAAGACATATCCCGTGTGCATGACGAAGGCCGATTTTGAAATTTTCAATTTTCAAAAAATACAAAAATCTAAAACTTTTGATTTTTTATATGAAAAACAGAAAAATATTTTTATCTTTTTTTTAAATAAACTTTTTGAAAATCGTCCTTCGTCATGCACACAGGACCGGTTTAACGAGTCTTCACCAAAATTTTGAGCCAATTTGTTCGAAGCAATGTTGAGATATCGTGGCACCCGTTTTTTGAAACTGCTAACTTCAAATAGCTATATCTCGGCTATGAAACAACCAAATGTCTTCAAATTTGTTTTGTCAATAGATGATAATGTATATTTTAATGCCCTGAAAAGGGATTTTGAAAAAAAAAAATAAGTTTGTGCTCAAACCAACCTCTGACATTTTTGCTGATTTACATGTATGAAACCCCTTAATATTACTTTTACATGAAGGTTTGCTTTTAATTCATTTCTAAAAATAACCCGATACATGTATGTTATGCTAACAATTCTTAAATTGGCTCATATCAAGTTATTTCAGTTGAACACTCAAAAAATTTACTTAAAAAGTCTTTACGAATGAAATATTTATTATGTTGTTATTTTAAAGAATGAATTTCACGGGATTTCACTGAAATCTTCAAATTTGACAAATTTCACGCTTTCGGTGAAATCGTGAAAATTCACCAATCCTTAAAATAACAGAAATTAGAAGCCAAAACTTCAACATTTCATTAAAAAAACCATTGGAAAATGCCACACCAGTAAAGTTGATATGCAATCATAAGTTTTTAAAAGAGTAAGATTTTTCTCAGCTTGCTGTTATTTTACATAAGGGGCATTTATGCGAACGTGGGCAGTAGGGTGGTCCAAATCCGGACTTTCTCGGGGCTACCCAATGAATTCAAAGATTGACCAACCACTAGGATGAATACCAAATTTGAGCTCATTTTGACCACGGGAACCCCTTCCTCTAATCCCTTGAAGTTTGTATGGGAAAAGTCGACAAATAATGGTAGTTTCCGGAAGCTAATAACTTTGTAGCATGAAATCCTAAAAATATGGTGTCTTGGGGAAAGTTTTTCCATTTTCTTAAACAAGAATTGAATTGTTATTATCACAGGTAAAAACTGAAACAGTTGGTTTTATCCATATATTTTGACTATTTTCCCCATGCAAACTTCAAGGGCTTTTATTTTGTACGCTTTTATTTCGACTTTGAAAATAAATAAATAATAAAAAAAATTATAATAATGTTTTTCTATACTTTGATAAACTTAAAAAAATGTGAAGGTTGTTACATTAAAAGTTAACAACAAACTTCTGATAGATGCGGCAAGTTGGATTTCTTTGGCAAGCCAAATGCAAATTTCCAATTAATATTATTGTTTTCAGTTAATTATTTGTATAAGCAAGCATACTAAGTAGAACGAAAAAACACTTTAACTTAATTTGACACAAAATTGACATGGGACAAGATTGCACAATGGGGAAGAATATGAGCATCGTGGCGTATTAGTTTTGTGGCCGTTGCATTGTACTGAATGTTTTGGGTTATAAATTGTTGCGGAAACATTAGTTTGCGGGGAACCAACTGTCCGTTTGGGTTTGGGTGAGCGTTGTTGCGTTCTGGCTTAGCAAATGATCACCAATTTTGGTTATTAATTGCATTCCGGTGTGGTGCTTAATTTTGAGTTTTGTTGGAATGGTTTTGGCTTGCGGTTGAAATTGTAAATGGATGGATCTAAAAAGGTTTTTATTGAAATGGATACATTTTTTATCAAAGCCATAATTTGCGTAGATGTCGTTACATATAAAACATATTAAAACGATAATGAAAACACTGTTTTCATTGACTCAACACACTTGATTTTTTTTTTACTGATGTTTCAATCAGTAAACTATCTGTCAAAACAAGCAAAATATTCCAAATCAGCTTATCTTTACCTGTTACAGGTTATTACTTAATACTAGTGAGTCCTTAGATGACCCAAGACATCCCAGCATACCAACAAAGAAGTCCACAGTATTCAGTAAAATCCGACGATCTCTAGCTTTTATGGCAGTAAACAATTAGCTGAAATGAATTCTGTCGATTAGAGTGTGATATGAGAGCCTAATAGTTACAGAACTTTAATAGAAATAATAAGAAAAATAATGGATTCCAAAATTTAGAGATATTCAATTCAATTTGTGAATAATCAAGTTACTATGAGTTCAGTTAGGTACAAAAAAAGTTTTGATGTTCCTTTCAGCTGTGTGTTACACCATTTCAATTGAAAATATTATCATTTATAATTATGGAATAAAAAAAAGTAAGAAAAAGTTTTCAAAAAACTTACAGAAATTGTAATGGGAAAAGGATAGGCAAAGAGAAAGCTTAGAACTAGATCAAAGATAACAATAAGGGCCAGAAATTGTTCCACCTTGTTCCGGCAGCTCCGAAACCGCGTCATCATCTCCCCCGCGAGATCAAAAAAACTCCGGCAGGATAAAGAGACCATATAGAGTTATTAAATCGGTTGTAAGATTAAAATGTACAATATTAAGCTTTATTATCGAAATTCGTTAGTTGCCTCTGGTATAAAAAAAGATCAAAACTCATCGTATTGAAAATTTAATGAGGAAACGTTTTAATAAATGGTTGCATATCATTGCTTGATTTAGAGAAAAAACGACACTTGAAGTTTTCAACATCATTTATCAAGGCACAATTTTTATTTAATAGCATAGCATAGCATTACGGGTCTGCACCACGCTGTAGGGGGTGCCACAATGGTCAATTCAATATTCTTAGACAATTTGATTGCTGCCCGGTACATCCAAAAATATCTAAGAACGTAAATTTCCACACTGTGCTCCAAGGCTACGCCCATACAGTCCCGTGGGGATTTGGGAGGGGATGTTTTTGTTGTTCACCAGTGGCAAAAGTGCAGGGAACCCATGCGACTTTTAAAAGTGAACGTAATATTTTTGGGAGGTTTGGAATGGAGGTTATGGGAATTTCATCGAGCCGATGAAAATGGTTGAATGCGTAAGGTATTAAATGATTTGGAAGTTTGTACGTGTAGATGTAAGTCTTTAGTGTATAATATAATAAGCATGTAGTTTTGTAATAATAATAAATAAAACAAATATAACACAGATAATAAATATAATCAAGATGATTCCAGGAAGCTGTAAAAAAGTAGCAGTTATTTAAAATATAAATGCTCCAGATGGTTTTCATGCAGTTTTAGGAAGTTTCGTTAATTTAAACAATTTGATCATATATGGTATGAGGAAACGGTATGTCACAGGAAAGGAAAAGGATAAGGAGTAATATAAACATGTATAGATATCATATAGTAAGTAGATAAATTTACATGCAGACCTGAATAATCACGACTTCAACAAAAATTTAAGGAATGTTGGAAGAATGAGATTTTTTGACCATTATTTTTAGCATCCTTTTCCCAATGCACTTTCTGTAGGTTTTTTGGAAACTTTTTCTTACTTTTGCGTATTCAATATTCATAAGTAATAATGCCTTCCAAATAATAATAATGAATATAAAATAATGAACTATGAAAAACTCATTAAACACATTGTTACTTGATTATTCAACAATAATCAAATTGAATTGAGATATTTCGACTAAAAGATAGTGGTCTGGAAAATTTTGAAAAAAAAAAAAACATCGATGCTGTGAATTATATTTTGAAGGACTCAAAAATTGAAGAAAAAATATTTAAAACCCAAGAAAAATAATTGTATAAAAATGATCTTTTTTCAAATCTGTTAAAATTGCTAGCTTTTCCTTCAGACTTAAATTAAATTGTTCAACAAGTTTTTAACGAACAATTCTGCCTCACTAAATCTTCATTAGTGAGCAAATCGAACAAGAATTTCCAGTTTGCAGCCTGGTCGGATCCATTGTGGTTTCATAGGAATTCCCCACTCAAATAAACTCGTTGCAGTACCCAGGCTTCGGCGAACCATTTAGCTGCAACCGTTCCATTCCGGCACAATCACCATTCGCAGTAAATGTTAATGGTCGAAATCAATTTTCCATTTACCGCAGCGCGACGCCCAAATCGATTGCATTTTATTGCCACCATTCGAAAGGGATAGGGTAAATGGGGTGATGTTGGACAGGAAAACTGTTTCGAAAATATTGCATCCTTTGTTAAAAAAGCTATATCCGGTAACTTTCCGAGCTCACTTTGTTCGATGTAATTCAGTATAGCTTCGCGTGAAACCGTCAGTTTGACTTTTTGTTCGAGCAATCAAGCTTCAATCAAGGCAAACAAAGCGACGGCTATTTGGCGAACAAAGCTGTAATCAGATCGTAGGTAGGGAGTAATTATACTTGCCACCCACACAACCCGTGCGCCGAACGGTACATTCAGTAATTTGCCCGGAAGTGATAAATGAATATCGGTATTTTGTGTGTGTGTAAGAGATATCATCAGTTATGAAAGGGAAAAACTGACGTTTTCTTCATTGTTTTCAAATCAATATATTTTCCTGTTTCGAGAACCCACCAACCAAATAGGATCATTTTTCCATCGCTCAGGTTGATGTTGGAACAATGGGTAATCAATGTTTTATTCAATAAAAATAAAATGCAAATTGTTTGAATATAATCTCAATATCAAATTACTTATTGCTTTTTGTTGATAGTGATGTTCTCGTCTTCCTTGAATAATTTTTTGCCATCATTTTGAATTATTAAAATGTGCACAATTCGCATGTTTGTGCGTCCATGCACGTTTAAAATTTCTCTGCCATATTCCCTGCAATCCTGTCAGCATTCTCAGTGGCTACACGTACTGTGGTCAGCAGAGATGAGCAACAATTCCTGGAACTAAAGTCTTGCTTGGGGCTATGCAAACCACGTGCGAATGAATTTTGTGCAGGATATTTCTTTATATGTTTGGGCTTTTTGGGTTGTTTACCAGTTGAGTCATATTTCGGACGGATTGCTTTCTAATTGGATTTCCAGGAAGAGGGGTCTTGTTTTTGAAAATGAACTTTAAAATTCCAGCTTCAGGATTGTTTCGTCAACTAGATTTTATGGGACGCAGATGGAGGGACATGCTCGCACGTACTACCACTCCGACATTCATCTGCCAACTCCGTAAGGGGGGTTGCCCACGTGTTCACAATTTACAGCTTCAATTTGTATGCAAAACTTGGTCGAAACGTAACCCGGCCTGCCCGTACATCACCTCCAAAGTGTTTGTGAGTGTGTGTACGTACCCTTATGTCATCACATCGAGCAGCTCGAGCCAGCTAGGAAGGATTAGAGAAAAAGCTCAGCTCAGAGCAGTGGATGGGGTGAAAAGTTGTGCTTTTCGTCCTTCTGGGAAAGCACTCAGCACAGTATTTCGTTTCGATTTGCTTCGGTCCGGTTAAATGATAGATGAAATGGAAATTGAAATTTCCCGTTCGGTTGGCGTGGAGTGAAGTTCATTTCAGATTTTAAATTGAGTAAAAACCGCAAAACCAGTGCATCCAATTGGCGATGCAGAAAGGAATGTTTCGTTCAATTCGAAAAGCAGGACAGAACCTTTGTGGTCAGTTAGACGAGGAGATTTATGGAAATTGGATTACTGGGGGGAAGTGTTCGATACGCCCTTTTTGGGTTTTTGATGTGAAATCTGAAGTGCAGAAGAAAAAAATAATGCCACTTTGAAAATTACGTGTAACTCTTGTCCCTGATAACGAATCCGAGGTCCGTTTTTGATATCTCGTGACGGAGGGGCGGTAAGACCCCTTCCATTTTTGAACATATGAATAAATACATGTTTTTTAATCATTTGCAGGCTGAAAAGGGGGGCCTCGTGGCGCGGCGGTTATCGGCTTCGGCTGCCGATCCCTAAGTTTCTATGGGGCGCGGGTTCGATTCCCGCCTTATCCTCCTGGCCTTCTATCGGATGGGGAAGTAAAACGTCGGTCCATTTGCGTAAAAGAGGTTTTAGGTGACTCACCACACATAACCTTCGGACGCCTATATATGAGCAAAAACTTGCAAAAAAAACGTATTTTTCATCGAAAAACATTAAAAAGTTTAAAATATTCTGTCATTTTCCGTTAATGAATTGTAATATTTTTTGGACAGACATGAACGACGAAACATAAAGAAACGCAAAAAGTAACTTTTTCAAAACTTTTTATTCGTAAAATCGCGATAACTCGTGATGGTCGATTTTTTTTAATTGGCTGCTCTACAACTTTGTAGAACATTGTTATACTCTAAAAATAACCATGCAAATTCAGAAAAATACGAAATTTTAAAATGAAAAAAAAGTCCTTAGCGAAAAATTGCCCTTTGGGGCAGATTCGAAAAGTACATTAAATATCCTTTAAAACAACATTTTCCAACCATTTTTACAGTTGAGACTTTATAAAACTTTTTTAGTGTGTTTTTCAGTGAAAATTCGTTTTTCTTTCGTAATTTTGCCATCACATTGGGTGTCCAATTTTTCATAAAAGTACCTTTGACACCAAATATCCATCTCATCACCTTTTCAGGCTGAATATTATTGAAAAACATGTATTTTTTCGCATGTGAGTAATACCCTACCAAAACCGGAAATGGATTTTATTTGTATTTATACATACATACATTACATACATTAAATATAAGGCCCTTTTAAAATGTTAGTCTTGATTATTATTTTTTAAAAAGATCGGAGAATTTCATTAATTTTTCAAGCTTTAACATTGTAAATGGTACCATTAGTTGCTGATATATCGACATAAGAAAATGGTGGGTTGTTTGGATGGGACTTAAAAAACTTCAATTTTCCTGTTTATTTTTTTAAGCCGCTGTATCTCAGCAACCTGATGTCTACTTTCAATGTCTCTTAGACAGTTTAATTGCAAATTTGAAATTATAAAAAATATTTTTAGGATTGGTAACTCATGGTCACTATTTTAAAAAAATGGAAACTGCAAATATTTCACTTAGATCAAACTTTCAATTGCAAATTTAATTTTACATAAAAAATAGGTCAACATTTCATATTGGTATTTTCCAAAAACACTATTTAAAAAAATATGATTCGGTGGCAGATTTTTTGACCATACAGAGGCTCAAAAGTTGCGGGTTTTTGCCCCAAAAAAAAAAACAAATCAAAAAATCTAGAAAATAAAAAAATATGTATTTTGGAAAATTGAGGTGTATGTGTGTGTGTGTGTGTGCAACCAACCAAACGGGACCACGCGGTCGCTTCTTACAAATTGAGTTGTTTCCATGTATTTTTGATCTACTTCTATACATGCAAATAACTCGCATAGGCATTTGGAAGGTGTTAGCTCTGCCGAGCTTCGGTGACCCATTTCTACGCTGGCTAGCCGAGCGCGAGGTACTTCAGCTTTATCGACAAGCCCCGCCCTGAAGAACGTTTGGACCAATCGGATTCAAACGTTATTTAGAACTTCCGAACCCTTGTCAAATGGACAAGGACCCAGCGCGTATATAGTTGATAGTAACAGTATTCCTAATTCCAGTCATAGCTCACCAAGTCGCGAAGGCCTAGTGGTTAGCATTTTTGCTTACCAATTCAAAGGACGGGGGATCGAACTCCGACTCGAGCGACTTTGATTTTTCGTTCATGTTCATAGTTTCAAGATGTATATTACCTATACTTTCTCGTTGGGAGCAGATGGGAATCGAACCCAGGACCATTCGCTTACAAAGCGAACACCGTGACCAGTCAGCCACGGCCGCTCCTATGTATTTTTGAAAATTGAGGTTTTATAAAAAAAAGTTATTTTAATAATCGGCAAATTTTCCGTGTACCTGTTTTTTCTCAATAGTCCTCAACAGGGTTGTTAAAATATCAAAATATCAGCTCTCAGCAACTACAATTATCTCGCCTGAATATTCATGCCTCAAATACAACTGCTTTTCTCTTTTCATTGAAACTCTCAGCGCCGAACATAGCCGAACACGTTTTCGTGTTTACCCACTCGCGATTGACATTTTCCTTTTCTCTCTCATTCTCGCTTCCACGATCATCCTACCGCAACAGTGTTTAACCACAAAAGCCGTCACAAAACCAATTTTGCAAACGCAGTTTGAAGGGGCGTCATGCGTGGTCGGCTCCTAATCGCCATCTCGCGTTCTCTCATTGCAGTTTTCGGAGAGATTGAGAGACTCAGCGGTGAGAGCGCATAGTCGAGGAAAAGGGAAGGAGTGATAGAGAGAGATTGACATCTCTGGGAATCACGAGACACAAGAAGAGATCTCACAAGTTATAGTGACGGTCGCTATACTCTCGGATATTTTTGGTGCAGAGATAATCTATTGATAGCTTTTCTATCACTCTTTTGCAACACTGGTCCTCAACAATACCTACAACTTTGCCGATGACACCAAATTGGTCAGAAAATTCACTTAAAAGTTACAAATGTTTGAGTATTTATGTACCATTTTTGTATGGACAGCTGCCAAAATTGTATGGAGACTTGTATTGGCGAACCAATAGCTTCTTTGGTCAAAGGGACAAATTTTGAGCCAAATAAAAAAAAAAATGGTCGAAACCGGCCGATTTCGTAGACAATTGTTCATGTTCAAAAATGGAAGGGGCCGTACCACTCCTCCGTAACGAGATATCGGGGCAACTACGGTGTGAGTTGGTGGAGAATGGCCCCTGTAGCAAATTGGACAAAAAATACTGAACAAAAAATGTTCAGTTTCAGCCGATATTGGCTAAATAAAGTTTCAAGGCAAAAACAAGTTCTGTCAAAGAAAAAAACGAAGTTGACTTCATAGCTGTCGGCCACCATTGCTAGTACCAACCACTAGTTTCTTCCTTTTTATCTACAAGGACTTCGCCGCCCTGGGCTCCTAAGTGTATGAAAGTATGGCACGGAGCAACGGCGCCGGATACCCATGGGTAATTCTCTACCAACTCACACGAAATCGGGAAAAGTTGCCCCGACTTTTCTTTCGTAAAATCGCGTTAACTCGTGATGTTTATAAGCAAACCTCTTATGTCCATATATCAAATTTTTTGTAATTGTCTGCTCTACAACTTTGTAGAACATTGTTACACTCTAAAAAATAACCCTGCACAGTAAGAAAAAAAAGAAATTTTAAAATGAAAAATTTTGTTCTAAATGAAAAAATGACCCTTCTGGGACAATGTAGATTCGAAAAGTACATTAAATTTCCCGTAAAATGACTTGTTTCAAAAATTTTTACAGTCGAGTAACGGAAAATGGGAGAATTTTTAAAACTTTTTTAGTGTTTTTTTCGATGAAAAATATGTTTATTCGGAATTCTGAGTATGCCATCAAATCGGGCGTCTAATTTTACATAAAAGTCCCTTTGACACCAAATTTCTATCTCATCACCGTTTCAGGCTGCAAATTGTTGAAAAACACCTATTTTTTCGCATGTTCAAAAATGGAAGGGGTCGTACCGCCCCTCCGTCACGAGATATCAAAAAACGGACCTCGGATTCGTGATCAGGGACAAAAGTTACCCCTTAGGACAAAGTTTCACGCAAATCGAAGAGGGGTCGGGGCAACTGCTGTGTGAGTTGGCGCCCGCCGCTGGATTCGAAGCAGCAACCTCTGGATTGTGAGTCCAGTGCGCGGTCCGATTGATTCACACGGGCGGGACAGTTCTGGCAAAGATCCATTGTATAAAAAAACATAGTTTAGGGCTTTTTTAAATGTCAAGCTTCTTTCCATGTTGATTTTTTTTAATTTCCACTGATTAAAAAAATTGTGGTCATGATTGTGAAATCAAATTTGCCATGTTTTCAATCAACCATCAATTTTAAACAGTATTTGCACATTTTTTTTACGTACCGCAACGTGGAAATCCGTCAAAATCAATTTCCACCCCGCATTCATTTATTTAGTACACAAAAAACAGTAATCACCAGCTTTGGAAAAACCCGAACGCAAATCCGGCGCGGTGGTGTTTTGTGTGATTTTTGCAGGTATTTAAATTTGCGGCTAGGTAAATACTTCCGCGTATTCCATTCATTCCTAAGCTTTACATTTCAGGCAAACCTTTGTGAGAGTAATACGTTAGAGTAAAACGCTTTTCCTTTTTGGAGATCCTTTTAAAATTTGGTAACATTTTTTTAAAACTTTTCCAATGGTTGGATTCATTTTGCAATATAACAAAAAGGATTTTAATTTTATGCCAGATATTTTTGGGAAAGTTCAAAATGTTCAATCCTCCCCTATTTTCCAAAAAAGGGGAAAATCCCTCAGTCAAATTCGCGTGTGTGGCTTTGGCAAGTGATGGATTGGATTAGTTTTTGTCGGGGGACGATTGTATTTTGTGTGTGTGGGCGAGGGAAAATATGATGAATTTGGTCCCTTTTTAGTATGTGCGAGTGAGTCCCAATGAAAAGGCTTTTCCAGTTGTTGTGCTAGGGAGATAAGTCTGGGAAAATCTCTACCGAGATGGGCTGGCTAAAATATGAATATGGTGTGTGTGTGGCTTGCCTACATTTTAATAGAATTTTCCAGCAATACGAAAGCCAGTTTCGGGCTTCAGATTGATTTCGACAAAGTTCACTGGAATGGAGCTGATTGCCGTTTTGATTAGGGTTTTATTATTGAAGAGGATTGATATCACGCAAATATTTAGTTGATTTTGCACGAACTTTTTCGCGAAAATTGCAGCTACGCAAAACTTTACTAACTATACCATCGAATTTTCCATTTTGCCAAAGGCTAAGACGCCTTGACGAACTAATTGATTGGCACTCTTGGTTGCGCTTTTCAGCTCAACAGCAAAACTTGTCTCCGGAAAGGGACAAGTTTGACGCCATTCTGCACCAAGAGCGGGGGCGTTTCTTGGTTTGGTTGGTTGGAAAACTTGCTCCATTTGCCCCCAAGCTAATAGCTGAAGGAGCGTCGTCTGCTGATATGAACTTTGAACGGTTTGCTGTTGTTTGACTTTTAACATTTCTTCGGAATATCTTGCGACTTTTGGGTAAGAAGAGTTTCAAAAGTTTTTAGTAAGTTGGAAAAAAATTTTTCCAAGTGTTTAGATTTTTGAAAAAAAAAAAAAAAAACAGGTCATGTGAACTAATTGTTCCATTTAACCCCACTAGACCACGTTTTCCACACATTTCCAAACGTGTCAAGTGAAAACCACATCATCAAGCTGCACTTGTCGTCGGCGCAAACTTTTCCGATCTCGACCCGGACATTTGTGCATCGTAGATTTTCGCAACTATGTAAGCTTTCCTCCGCCTGAAAGTAAACTTTTAATTGGTCCTGAATGCACTAATTAATTTAAGGGGGTCTGACCACGGACGCTGCAGCAAACATAACTCCCCCTTAAAATTAGTGTTGTATGTGGGTTTCGAGTGGAAATAATTAAATTAGTGCCAATTTGCACGTAATTTGTTGACGTTGAGTTCCAGAAAGTTTTTCAAGCTTATTGGATTGTGCCCTTCAAAATGTGGCTTTTGTGTGGAGGATATTCAATAAAAGCTAATTAATATGATTAATTTCCATTTCACCAACAGTTGCGAAAAAAAAACGAGTCGCACATTCACGCCAAACCCCCGTTCTCAGAGGAATACAAGTATAATTTAATTTGGATATACAGCCGGCATCCAGCGTTGTTTAAATTAAATCATTAATTATCCTGCTGTCCTCTGCCTCACTTTTTTTTATGCATTTTCCAGCATCATACACACTGGTGACTGGTCGCTGGCCATGCCACCACACGAGCACTGACTTTAAACTTTCGACTGTGGGTGGGCAGTGTGGACCAGCTGGGACTTCCCATTTCATTATCCCTAACGACCGGCCAGCCCACCCACCGGCCAGCTGGCAGTCGGTTTTGCTTCCGGATTTTGCAGCGTTGAAACGGAATTAGAAATAGTAAATGTTCTTGTTTCTGTAATGATTTAAAGTTTAACGAAATTGGACAGTAAACCCAAATTCCAGCAAATCGGAGGAAAAGTATTTTTTGAAAAGGATGTTAAAATATGAATGATTTATAAATTTGCTTACAAAACGTCCTCGTGCATTTTAAAAGTGTCTTAAATATTGTTTTTTTTAGAATTTTGTGTTTGAAATTTATTTGTCATTTTTTAGTAGGTTGCCACCAAAAAGTTTGAAAAATAATTTGTCTGTTTTTTTCGTTTTTTCTGTTTTTTTGTTTATTATTGCATGGCCATTGACTTTATTTCATCAATTCCAAAAAAAGCTAAATGTTGGACTTTTTTTACATTGGAACTGTAAAAAAATAACTACGACTTTTTTTTAATTGAGCAGTTACAAATATTTATGGGTAATTCTCAAACAACTCTCATGAAATCGGGAAAAGTTGCCCGACCCCTCTTCGATTTGCGTGAAACTTTGTCCTGAGGGGTAACGGTACGACCCCTTCCATTTTTGAACATGTAAAAAAATACCTGTTTTTTCAATAATTTGAAAAAAGAACGTATTTTTCTTTGAAAAAACACTGAAAAAGTTTTAAAAACTTTGCCATTTTACGTTACTTAACTGTAGTTTTTTTGGAACATGTACTACAATTAGTTTTTTTTTGTCGAAAAAAATCGTCAATAATTAGATATTTTAATAATGTTATTTATTACATGATTTGTTATTCGTCGTTATATTTTTTTTGTTATTGGAATGTTATTGTAATAACAGACTAATACCATTTTTAGATATTCTTCGAACAAATCTTTGTTATAATTTATTTTTTAACAACTAATCCGATCATCAAAAAAGGGATTTGGAGGTATTCTTCCATAACAAAATATATATATACAGCAATTCCCCACGAAAACAGCATGGAAAAAAACAAAAGTCCTCGGATCGGGCTCAAAATTTTTGTGGGGATTTCCTGACCGAAATAATTAGACCCGTATTTTTTTGTTTGGCCATTAGGGTGACCTACGCCGTGTTAGGGTGGTCTGAAAAATGGCCATTTTCGTCGATTTTCGCAAAAAACCACTTTTTTCGAAAAATCATAACTCCTCGCCATTTTAACCGATTTCAATTGTCTTATACGCAAATGAAAGGTAATAAGTTGACCTTTCAAAGAAAAATAGTAAGAAGTTTCAAAAATGTAGCCTAACATATGAAAAGGGCTTATGGAACTTTGAAATGCCGTTTTGACGGTGTTTGGACCAAAGAGCCTATATCTGGAAATATTTTTATCGGATTCCCCGGACATTTTTACATGACATACTACAAAATTGGAGGAGTTCATTAACAGGATTCCGAGATATGATTTTTTGAAAATAAAATCTGTGTTTTTTGACGCGCCGCGCGCAAAAACCGGAGAATTTTGGTCTGGGTACCAAAATTTTTGTAATTAAGAGACGCAACCCAGACATGTATAGGTCATCGCTGAAATTTTGAAGTTATCGCAGTTTTAGTGAAAAATGTTGATTTTTTGCCAATTTCGTCATTCTCCGGTTTTTGCGCACGGCGCGTCAAAAAACACAGATTTTATTTTCAAAAAATCATATCTCGGAATCCTGTTAATGAACTCCTCCACTTTTGTAGTATGTTATGTAAAAATGTCCGGGGAATCCGATAAAAATATTTCCAGATATAGGCTCTTTGGTCCAGACACCGTCAAAACGGCATTTCAAAGTTTCATAAGCCCTTTTCATATGTTAGGCTAGATTTTTGAAACTTCTTACTATTTTTCTTTGAAAGGTCAACTTATTACCTTTCATTTGCGTATAAGACAATTGAAATCGGTTAAAATGGCGAGGAGTTATGATTTTTCGAAAAAAGTGGTTTTTGCGAAAATCGACGAAAATGGCAATTTTTCAGACCACCCTAACACGGCGTAGGTCACCCTAATGGCCAAACAAAAAAATACGGGTCTAATTATTTCGGTCAGGGAACCCCCACAAAAATTTTGAGCCCGATCCGAGGACTTTTGTTTTTTTCCATGCTGTTTTCGTGGGGAATTGCTGGATATATATATATTCTAAAGTTGTTTTGGCTTCCCGAGCAGACGGTAATAACTTTGGAATAACATTTTTTGATATTTGAAAATACTAGGCTTATAACATTTTATGTTATTTATAACAAGTTTTGTTATTCGCCGTTATGATTTTTTTGTTATTGAAATGTTACTGTAATAACAGACTTATATCATTTTAAGTTATTCTTCGAACAAATCTTTGTTATTATTTTTTGTTATTTTAACAACTAATCCGATCATCCCAATAACATTTGGAGTTATTCTTCCAAAACAAAAAAAATGTTATTCCCAAGTTGTGTTTGCTTTCAATCAATATCAGACCAAAAACAAATTTTGTTATGATAACATAAACTGTTTTTCAATTCTTATGCAAAAATGATTTTTTCAAGAAGAATCCATAACACTTTTTGTTATTTTAACAGAATTTGTTATTGAAATGGCATGAATTTTGTTATTACCGTCTGCCCAGGTTTCAACAAATAACAAATTTTGTTAGAATGATATAAACTGTTATTAAGCCTTTATGCAAAAATTGATTTTTCAGGAAGATTCCATAACACTTTCTGTTATTTTAACAGTATTTATTATTAAAATGGCATGAATTGTGTTATTAGCGTCTGCCCGGGTTTACCTGTGGGAGGCGAAAAAGAAAACGGAATCGACGTAACACCTTATGATGTGGCCCTCTTAAAACTTGTGGATTTGTCAATGGATCCACAGGTGTTTATCGTTTTATTTTGCGACATGACTACACCTCCCGCGTCTCCTAAGTAAAAAAAAGTTGAATTTTGGAATGTTGAAAATTTGGTAGGTTGAAGATTACCTCTTTTTTGAGTAATATTATATAAAAAATGTGTAAAAATGTGAACCTGACAACTGAATTTGGTCAATTTTTGATTTCAGGGAGTAGCCCTGAATTGAATGATATGGTTGGGGTCAGATCTTTATTTTTATTATTTGTTCAAAATCTAATTCCTTCTATGCACCCACCGCCACGTTATGCTGTGGATAGCGGTTTGACAGTTGGGCGGGTAAAGCAAATGGGGCCACCGTTGGTGTTATGCTTTCCAGCTTATTCCCGCGAATAAGCAAGCAAACGCAAATTGTGAAGGACGGCTGTGATGATGTTTGCACAAGCCCAATCTGGAAAGGGATGAGGAAAAAAGGGATTTTGTTTATTGGAGGGTTAAATTATATGGGATATAGTTAGATTAATTAAGCAGTATTGGGGTTTGTGCGGTTAAAAGGTTTTTAATGATTGTAAGCTAGTTCGTTTTATAATCCGCAGTGGAAAAAAATGGCATTAAATTTTTCTGTCCCACGTTCTAAAACATTAAAATTAAAAAAAAAAGATTTATTTTGGAAAAAGGGGCTCTAAGAAAATATCAAACTTTAACGTATTACTTGAAACTGAGGCGACCTGAAAAAAATGTCATGGTGGTGGCGCTTTCCACTCTTCTCGTAAATCCTCGCTAGGAAAAGGATTAAATCACAGTGGGTCACGCGTGACAGGTGCAGTTAAGTACCACCCGTAGGAGGGACATTAAAAAAGGTCAGTTAGCCGCTTGATGACCATCCGTGGTGGACCACCTCTAGCAAAAAACTGAAATAAATAGAAAACAGAAAAAAGGTCTTTTACCTTAAAGAGTCCGTCTTTATTTTTTTTATTAAAGAGAAACCTTGAAAAATAGAACAACATAAAGTTTTTTTTATCTTAATTAATTAGTCATATTTGAGTATCCTTAACCGGGGTGGCAAACCAAGTTTGATAAATGAGCTGAATAAACTATTTTTTGCAACTTGAAAATTAAAAGTGTTATTTTTCAAGTATTATCTGTTCAGCACATCATTGCAAGAATGGCAAAAGGGCCACAATCCTAAGGGAATCAAATGACAAATAATCTCCACATTTAATCGCTTTAATGTAATTTCCTCTTTGCTTGTACTGGCTCCAAAGACTCTTCTCAAATTGGTGTCCTGGCCACGCAGTGTGGCCATCTATAGCCCAGGCAAAAGTAGAGCAAACTCTTACCCCACTACCCCAGAACAAGCTTGCCAGGCTGGTTAGGACAAGGAATAACAAAAAAAAAGCTTATTATACGCCAAGTGCTGGCTTTCTCATCCCAAGAGAGTTCCGTTTGGCTTCTTGTCTTCCAGGCTCGGGGGACAAACCTGCAGCAGAGCATAATTTATTTGAGTATCTTCTAGCCATTTGGTGCTCTATGTATAGAAAGTAGTGAAATTTCATGACTTTCGGCGACGACGACGACGACGACGACGACGACTCTCGGTGCATACTGAACAGAATGCAATTGCAAGCTTGCTTTTGGAACAAGTGCCCTGAATGCATCGAGGGTAATTAAATTAGTTGAAACTTATCTTTTTTTTTTGATAGCCCTGTGTTTAATTTTGTTGGCGATGGGGAAACTTTAGCTAAATTGCTTCTACCACTTGTGATTAATTGCAGTCTTGGATAAGGCTCTCTCGGTACACACGCCGACTCGAGTCGTGAGTTTGAATAATTCATGTTCCTCAATTAAGGCTCGAGCGATGCCGGTCGTTGACAGAGTTTAAAAGGTCCACCAACGGCGATGATTGTTATTCAAAGATGCTGCTGGAAGTTGACAGGTTCACCTTTGGCCTTAGGAAACCCTTCTTAATGGGGCTTCCGTCCCCGGTGGTTTGGCAGCCCGGTTGGGGTTTAATCTTAAGATGACATTCTGATGAATGGAAGCACTTTGAACGAGGGTTCATTGTTCGGTCGGAAAAGTTTCTGTGGGAAAGCAGGTGTTTCCTTGGAAAGGTTGTAGAAAAAGTTGTTTAAAGTTTGTTTGGTGTTACCGTGAGTAGGCAAACTACTAGTAGTTTATGTTTTCTGGGATGAATGAATGTAGTTGTGCTAGATTTAGTTTTCTAGGAAAATGCAGGGAAAGTGACATTTAGAAAGTTTATTAGCTTTTGTTTTAATTTTCATTCATTTTTGCAGAAGGATTTATGAAGTTATAAAGTTCAACTGATTAATGTTTTTATCGCTGAAAATTTGTATTGTTTATAAAATTTCTAGAAATTGCATTAATACATGGGTAATTCTCCGCCAACTCACACAGCAGTTGCCCCGACCCCTCTTCGATTTGCGTGAAACTTTGTTCTAAGGGGTAACTTTTGTCCCTGATCACGAATCCGAGGTCAATTTTTTGATATCTCGTGACGGAGGGGTGGTACGACCCCTTCCATTTTTGAACATGCGAAAAAAGAGGTGTTTTTCAATAATTTGCAGCCTGAAACGGTGATGAGATAGAAATTTGGTGTCAAAGGGACTTTTATGTAAAATTAGACGCCCATTTGACACTAAAAAAGTTTTAAAAATTCTCCCATTTTCCGTTACTCGACTGTAAAAAATTTTGGAACATGTCATTTTATGGGAAATTTAATGTACTTTTCGAATCTAAATTGACCCGGAAGGGTCATTTTTTCATTTAGAACAAAAATTTTCATTTTAAAATTTCGTGTTTCTATTTTGCTTGATAATTTCTCATCATTTTGTTTGTACACACATCCACACGCAAGATGAGAGCTTAACCGCTTAACAAAAGTCGCCATCAATAGCTTTTCACATGCACCAGGGGAAATTCTCTACCAACTCACACGAATTCGGGAAAAGTTGCCCCGACCCCGCTTCGATTTGCGTGAAACTTTGTCCTAAGGGGTGACTTTTGTCCCTGATCACGAATCCGAGGTCCGTTTTTTGATATCTCGTGACGGAGGGGCGGTACGACCCCTTCCATTTTTGAACATGCGAAAAAAAGAGGTGTTTTTTCAATAATTTGCAGCCTGAAACGGTAATGAGCTAGAAATCAACGACGACCAACTTTTTCAATTTTTTTTTTCGTAAAATCGCAATAATGTTTATGAGCTTACCCCTTATGTCTATATATCTTTTTTTGTAATTGTCTGTTCTACAAATTTGTAGAACATTGTTACACTCTAAAAAATAACCCTGAAAAGTTAGAAAAAACACGAAATTTTAAAATGAAAAATTTTGTTCTGGGTCAATGTAGATTCGAAAGTACATCAAATATCCTATAAAATGACAAGTTCCAAAAAAATTTACAGTCAAGTAACGGAAAGTGGGAGAATTTTTTAAAAAAAATTAGTGTTTTTTTCGATAAAATATACGTTTTTTCGGAATTCTGAGCACGCCATCAAATCGGGCGTCTAATTTTACATAAAAGTCCCTTTGACACCAAATTTCTATTTCATCACCGTTTCAGGCTGCAAATTATTGAAAAACACCTCTTTTTTCGCATGTTCAAAAATAAAAGGGGTCGTACCGCCCCTCCGTCACGAGATATCAAAAAACGGACCTCGGATTCGTGATCAGGGACAAAAGTTACCCAAAGTTTCACGCAAATCGAAGAGGGGTCGGGGCAACTGCTGGGTGAGTTGGTAGAGAATTACCCACGAACGTTTTCAAAGCGCTTAAGATATGAAATTACTTCGAACTACCGGCAGGGTTGCGAATGAGCGAGCGCTCACGGAAGGCTTGCTCGCTCCAGCTGGAGCGTGAGTTTTTATCAGGTAGCTCGTGCTCGCTCACGCTCACCGGAGCGTTTTGCGCTCACGTGAGCTGGTGAGCCAAAGTAGGTAGTTTTTTTTTCCTGTTGAAGCATCTGCCTGTTTGAAACGAAGTTTCTAGAACTATCTCAGCACAGGCAGCAAAAACAAACAAGAAAGTGGTCGAACAAACAAAAGTAGGCAATGAAATGGATTTGATCAGCGAACCGAAATTTACGTTCCATTTAAAATCTAGACATTTTTCGAACAAGGAACAAAAAACTAATTTCATAATGTAAACATTCATTGACGTGAAGAGATGCACTGTTTGTTCACAAATCAAATCCATATTGGACCATATTGTATTGTTGTTATGTACAAAAATATTGACAATTTATGTATATTTTATTTATTTTTAAATAATCTTTTAAACAGTTACAATCATCCTTGTTCAAAAAATCATATATAACTTGTAATTGAATATTTTCAGAGGTTTGGTTGCGAAAGTGTTGAATAAAATCCACTTGTTGGAAGAAGAGCCAACCTTTTCGTGGTGAAAAATATTGACAATTTATTTGAGTCAAAAGGGTTATTTCAACACTTAGGAAGTTTGAGGCATATTTTTAAAATAGAACTTTTTCAAAAATGTTACCCTATTTTCTAAAATGTTTGCCAAATAAAGACTAACCTTATAAAAAATGATTAGCCGTTTCTAATCACTGAATAACTGAAAGATTTAATAAACGGAATAACTTTTTTTTAATGGTAGCTCATTCTGACCCGCAATCTGGAAATGTAGTCAAAACACTGATTAGGTACATAAAAACAGTTTAATGTTATATTTTTATCAAACAAGCATATAACCTTGAATCGAACTTACCGAAGCATAAATCCTCTTGAATCAATTAATTGTTTTGTAAGTTTTTTCTAAGGTTTACATGCCCTTTTATTTAGGCGTCTATACTCCTCCGCCCCTCTCTGCTACAATAAGGCCTTTGAATTCTAAAATATTTATGCATTCGACTGTATGTCAAAATTTTATTTGACCCCTGCGAATCCAACCTTTTATTTAAAAACATGATTGATGAAATTAAGCTATTCCAATTCATATACCATAAAATTTGTTCACAAATTCATATTTCCACAGCCCTACTGCACCTGACACAAAAAATCCATCTAGAATTGAAAAAAAAACTTTCTCAAAAACGTTAAATGATTAGCGACACGTCCAAAATGAGCGCTCCGTGAGCGAAATATGAGCGCGAGCGCGAGCGTGGAGCAAACGTGAGGTGAAAAAATCGGAGCAAACGTGAGCGCGGGCAAACGTGAGCTAGCTCGCGCAACGCTCCTCCTCACGAATGAGCGAAAAGTGAGCGCTCACGAGCGCATGAGCGCGTGAGGAACGCAACACTGACTACCGGCAACATGTTTTTTCGCACATTAGCTAGTCACTCACTTGAAAAATAATCCCGAAACATGTAATTTATTAGCATGCACCATAAAAAAACCAACGCACCAAGTCGTTTGACGTTAATACATATTCCAATCGAAGGCTGAAGAACACCGAGCGAGAAACAAAGTCAAATAAAGAGCAAAGGCTGGTCACCAACACCACCACGACGCCTGTTGGAGTGAGCCAGGAAACTTTCTCCATAAATACTACTTTTCGTGAGTGTTCGCGTAAAATTTCGTAACAAATGGTAGCTTAGCTTCTGAAAATTGAAAAATGGGCATGGCACAGTGCAATATCGTCAGATTAGAATATAGAATATTTTTTTTAAATGCTTGTAAAAGGAATAGAATAACTTTTAGTCAAAGTCAACAGAAATGTTCACAAAAAGTTGCTCTGCACAGAAAAAAAAGTTGAATTTTGGAATCTTGAAAATTTGGTTGGTTGAATATTACCTCTTTATTTGTGTAATATTACATAAAAAATGTGTAAAAATGTGAACCTGATGAATATTAATCGAAAAATGATTTTCTGGGGTATAATTTATCATTTATTTTGCCACAAAATTTGTCACCATTTCCTGATGAATATTACCATCATTTTTTTCTGTGTACTGGTTGGCGTACTTGGTTTTAGTAAATTTCATTGAACACTGGCTTAAAATGGGTATATTTTCCCAACTATTCAGAACAACTTGCAGGAGGAATCAAAACATATTGTAAGGGAAAAATGTACATCTTTGAATGAAGAATCAAGCAAAGCAAGTAACTCGTCACCAACAATGTCAACCATTAGAGTCAATAAAATACAAAATTCTGATTCTTTCTGTTGGAGGTTGAACTGTTTACACCATGGAATTCTTCTCTGCATGAGAATTGATGCCGAGTCCGGTGAACACCACAGCCTTCTTTCATCCTTCATTCCAACGTGACAGCAATATTTTCCTTGAAGTTGATTTGTTGCCTGTATGTGTCCAAGCACACCAACAACCTTTTTCACACTGTTATTGCCACGTCTGAGTGAGGCTGCCAATTTTTCCGTTGAACTTATTTTCCCCCGTGAACTTAGCAGTGTTTTTTTTTATCAATGTGATGGATAAAAAAAGTGCAAAAAATTTTGATCAATTTTCAATTTGTTGCCGCTGAAGTCTGAAGCTCACAAACACATTTATTATTAAGACTACACGGAGAATGGCGTTCCCAAAATCGTGAACAAGCGTTCATGAAAATGGGAACCACGAACAAAATGTTCAAATGCCATGGTACGAACTCTTTTTTCTCCGTGTACTACACTCACACTTTCAATCACGCGTCGGGGATGATGTCTGTAACAGTTACAAGGGGGTGATAAATGGATATTTCCCGGCAAACGGAGACTTCATCGTGTGAACTTTTCAGATGTAACATAATCTCCATTGTGTTACACAAGGACCTTTTTCGTCGTACGTGTCCGCTGATGTGCCCGGGTACCACGTTGATTCAGTATCTGAGAATGTGGCAGTGATTATAAGTGACTAGATGGTGCCAGTGATGATGATGATGATGATGATGACGGGTACGGTGGAGTTTTTCATATTTTTAGTCTTTTCGATGCAAAGTGATGAATAAGAAGTTCGTCATAACTGTACGAGAGGCCTTTGTTCTTGGCAACGAGGGCGTGATCAAATTGCGCTTTTATCAAGTTGTAACGTGTCCTTCCGGCAAGGGAAAATGATACTTCAGTTTTCTTTTGAAAAGAAATGTTAGTTAATTGTAGATTAAACTATATTTTTTCGGATATTTTTTAACTCTTTAAATATTTGCTGAAATTAGCTTGCATTTATATGGAATATTTAAAAATAATCAAATCAAACCAGAAAAAAGTTTTATTGTGCCTTTTGGGTTTCGACCACACTGCGCTTTAAATTTTAATTTTGTATGAAATTCGCAGGGACCCGTGGTGTAGGGTTAAGCGTGGTTGTCTCTCACCAAGTCGGCCCGGGTTCGATCCTAGGCGGCCCCGATGGCATTTTTCGAGACTATATTTGTCTGATCACGCCTTCCGTCCGGCGGGGAAGTAAATGTTGGCCCCGGTCTAACCTAGAGGATTAGGTCGTTAGCTCAATCCAGGTGTAGAAGTCGTCTCCCTGAGTCGCTGGTAAGCAGTTGGACTAACAATCCAAAGGTCGTCAGTTCGAATTCCCGGGTGGATGGAAGCTAAGGTGCAAAAAGAGATTTGCAATTGCCTCAACAATCAAGCCTTCGAGAACGCCAAGGCAATGCTGTAGAGCGAATAATTTGATTTATTTGATGGAAATTCTTATTATGTGGCCAAACCAAAAAAATTGTATTTAACTTTTGTAATTTTAGTTTCATTTCAATTTCAAATCAACACAATTGCGTTAAAATTGAGAAAATTGTCTACAACTTTCCCGAAGAAAGGTTTTTTTTGCTCGAAAATCGCGTTTTAGACAAGTTTTGAGCACTCTGTTTTTTTGGTAAGATTTTGATGGTGAGGATGATGGAGATAAATTTTACATATAGTGATTATTTTTTCATTTCAATTTGCTATTTCTGGACCCTGAATTCAGAACCATCAATGACAGTCATTGCTCCAAAAGTGAGGGACACCATCTACCACCTTAACCTTTCTAAAAAAATCATTTCATATTTTTAAATTATTTTCACTAACTTTTGTATTTTTTAATCACATGATTGATTATTTCATTAACATTTTGTGGGAAAGCCAGAAATCCTTGAAATTTTTATGTCTTCACAAAATTGTCATTTTCAGTTTTAATCCATATGATTTTTAAAATTGATAACCTCGTTTACCTGCAAAACACTGTTGATTCAGAAAAAAAAACAAAATAAATCAATTACTTGTTTAACATTACGATATTCAAATTTTGGAATTAAAGTCAAAGCTATCAAATGTGTTCATCTAAAGACATCAAAAATCATACAATAAGGTAAGGTAACAGATTAAAAAAGTATGGCAAATAAAATTGAAACATTCGATTGAATTTTTTTTATGTTCAATTCAGCTGCTCGAGCAAAAAAAATGTTTTTGGTTTTGAAAAACGGATTTTTTTATTTTCCATCAAATTCATTTTTTTTCCATTTGTAAATAATCCGTCTACAATTGGGTTGATTTAGTTAATTAAAGAAGGAAAAAACGCAAAGACATCTGAAATTGTTAAGTATTCGCTCTTCACTGCATCCAATTAGATAATTTTCAATATTTCAATAACTTATTTTGAAAAACTTTTGATCAAAGTGCTTTTTTTAAGTTTTTTGATGCAAAGTGCCATGTAAAATTATTCCATGAAAAAAATATTATTTAAACGCAAAATATTACCAAAAACTGATTTTTCAACTATTTGGGTAATTTCTGAGGTCAGAACCAGATTCAGCGGCCAAAATTACATGGAAAAACATATATATATTTGGACAATTTTCGAATTTCGTTAGGGTGGTCCCATATGGTTTTCCAGTTAAAATTACACAGAAAAAAATATGTGAATTTTCTCGACACGGAAAAAGTGAATTAGCATAGCATAGCATAGCATTGGTGTCTACCCGTAGCTGCTACTTCGTTATTGACCAGAACCCCCAAACATTGCTCCGTGGACCACAGATGAAAAGTAGGAACCAATCATCACCCCTTCGCAATTTTCAAAGGTCCCTATCGTGCTGATCAATACCGACGCCGGCCACGACCAGTGGTAAGACACGGGGAAGTGGATGGGAATGTTAGTCCGATACTTGAGTGATGGGACCGCCAAATCGACTGCGTCTCCGACAAAGTATCACATGAGTTTTGAGAGGTTAGTAAGATGGGTATGAGGTCAGGATTCACTGTGGTAGGTGATGCGACCATGAGCAATTTGTTTATGGGTTGACATTTTAAAAATCTTAGGCAGCCGGCTGCGGAAAGATACCTATATAGGGATTTAAATATAGTATTAATTCGACCGCGATTCTCCCGAAAAACTCCGTCGGCGTGCCTTCCGATCAACGGTGATGTAGGAAGGGCTTCATTCATTAAAATTATTTTATATCATAAGCCTTAAAACATATCCGTCGACGTGCCTTCCGATCCTCGATGATATGGAAAGGACTTAATCCAGCAATACGACTTGCTTGTCTCAAAAACAAAAATCGGATCGTTTCTATCGAAAACTATATAAAGAGAACAAAAATAAAATTCATCGGCCAACGAACGCGCGAACAAAAACTAAATGAAAAAAGAAGAAGAAGAAATCCAATCACCCCATGTACACAAATAGCGACACAAAAAAGACGGAAAATAACACGGAAAAACAGGACTGCGCGTCCACACAGGCACCGCACTCTACTCGACACGGAAAAAAGTGAATTACATGTAAACTCAGTTGATGTAAACGTGAGATTCGATGAAAACGGTTGAATCACACGTAAAATCATGTTCATGTAAATTCATGTGTTATAATTTGTTGCAAATTTACATCAAATTGCATTTTAATTTCAATGTTTAATGACGTGCAAAAGTGTTATATCATAAATGATGTAACATTCGGAAATATTTTTTATTGTGTAGAATTTTTCAAATGAAATTATCTCGAGTTAAAAGAAAAAATCCCTGTGATTTTTTCAGCGTTTGTAGTGCTGGATCTCCTTTTTCTAATGCAACCTGGCGCTTCAAATTTGGCTTGCCCCTTTTTCGAGATATTTAAGTTTTAATTTTGCATCTTTTTTACCTTAAAATGACGGAAACGTTTGACTCTTAAGTCCAAATTGACATATAAAGAAATAAAAATAATTATTTTTTAGAGCTCTCACCTTGAATTTCCACGTTTAAAAAACTGATTTTTGAAGATTTGCTCAGATGCTTTCAATGAATTTGGTCGTAAAAGGCGTAGATTACGAGATATAATTTTGGTGTCTTCGACAAAGTTGCTTGGATTAGCAAACCTAACAAATTTCTACAAGACAAAAAAATCTCAAAAATATTCCTGAAAAGTTAGGATCCAAAACTTCACCATCGTTTGGAAAATCCATTTCCCACTTAATTTTGCGATCTGGACCACAGTGGAATGGAATAACATGCTGATTTCAATTTTTTTGAAAACTCAACTTAAAATATACAGTAATTTATTCAAGTCAATTAGTGTTTATTAGATTTTACCAGTTCTGCTCCAGGATGTTACATTTGCAATTCAGAGATTTGGAGAACCTTTCAACTGAGATCAATTCATAAGCCTTTACAGGGAGGGTACATGTTACTAAGTTTAAATTTTGCTAGCTGCGTGCTCTTTTAGGGAAAATATTTTTGAGAAAAAAATAACCCTAGATCTATGTTTGGCTTTACACAGTAATTTAGATTTGATATTAGCATGATATTTTTAGTTTGTTTTTGTGGCCGTGAAATAAAGTGAACATTAATTATATGACATTTTAAGCTCACTTACTATGCTAACTAATCAAAAAACTTATTGAAAAAATGTAGAGCTTTTTGTTTGAAAAATTGAAGAATTCTGTTAAATTAGTTACATGGAGAAAAAAGAGTTCCCAAAATCGTGAACAAGCGTTCATGAAAATAGGAACCACGAACAAAGTTTTCAAATCTCATGATACGTTTTTGGAAATCGTACCATGGGATTTGAACACTTTGTTCGTGGTTCCCATTTTCATGAACGCTTGTTCACGATTTTGGGAACTCTTTTTTCTCCGTGTACGCGGTGTGATTTGTAGAACTAAGTTAAGGTCAAAAAGTCTGATATTTTGCATAATTTCTTTCTCGTCATTTTATGAGAAGCATCGAAGTATTTCGTCGAGTTGACCTGATCAACTTAAAAAAAAATTATTTGATATTTCTCTAGAAAAGTTGCTGTTCTCGGAAAAATACACCACATTTAATTTAAATTCAATTAATTGAAGAAATTTCAAAGTAACAAGTGCTATCTAAATTTTAAATTAAGCACAAAATTTGCATCATATTATGAGAAGCAGAAGTCAATCAAAATGACAGGTCATCGAATGTATACTTTGCCTCTGATCAGTACTGAAGTCAATTAAAAAATCTTCCATTGAGCAAGTCCGTGCCCAAAGTCCCTAGACAGAATTAACCATCGTCACGCAGACCACGTGGGAGGTCCTCTTTTAATAAGCCTCTTATTCTTTTAAGCACGGATCGTGAGCTTCCCACGCGTAAATGTATTTAGTCCTTCCGATAAAAGTCTTGTTTGCTTGCCATTTTAAGCCGGTGCATTAGACTGCCCCGTTGATGGGGAGCCAAAATCTCAAGAAAATAAAATGTTGTCATATTTTTTTCTTTTCACAACTTGTGGTAACACGAGCCCATAATGACACCATAATTACGTACTCGTAACTTTGGGATGCTCAGTCTGCCGCACTAGAAGGCCACTTTACCAAAGTTGGTTTGTTTTGTGCAATATCACTTATCGCTGTTGAATCGAGATTTCATACACTCTCTCAAAGCTCCGCCAACGCAATTTCTGCGAGCGTTATAACGAACTACCCTCACCCAGTGCTGACACAGTGAAATTTTTTTAAGTGAGCTTGCATAAAATTTATTTAAAAAATCAAAGTTACAAGAAAGGTTTGAAAAAATAATAATTTTCCAATAATCAACTATCAGAAATTTTTACTGTGCACACGTACGGCACATTCCCACACATCGTAAGCTTTCACACCATCACCGTCATCGTCTGCTGAAGGATGCTCGAAAAGAGCTGCTCTCGAGAAAAAATGACTTTGATCGACTTGTCAACGACGACGCGTTTGAAGAGGCGCAAGGAAAGCTTTCTTTCAGGCTGGCAAGTGCCTGGATCTTGTTGCGGCGCGAGATTTCCGCCTCCGATATTGATAGTTTGCTAATAAATGCTTTGTAAGGAGCGGGCCTTTGAGTGGTATAAAAAAAGAACATGTGCCCCTTCGAACTGAAGTGTTTACGACTTTGTGCAAAATTTGTGGGAGTCTTGTTGAAAATGGAGGCAAATTGAGAAAAAATCGTGATTGAATGCATATCAAAATATAAGCATTAAAACTAAAATTAACTGTAATATTTTGAAAATCAGAAAATGCATACAATTTATGAATCTTCAACTGTTTTGCTGAAAAGTACTTTGAAGATGATAAATCAGATAACAATCTATTCTATTCAGAGCTAGCATGTCCATCTCCCCACTGCTCAGTTGTTCATTATTTCCGCCAGATCCTGTCACATCATCCTGCCATCTGTCACGCTGTTTTGTGTCGGGGCTTTAATTTATTATAATTTTATTCAATATTGCCACCACATAAATTTCGAGTTGTTCTATACCAATCCAGGCTGAAGGGTTTTCCAAAGCCGAAATTAATTTTACTTTCGCCAATTTCACGTCCAAACGGTGACACTGACACACGATGTTGACTTTTTTCCACCCTACTTAATATTCTGGACCCCATCCGGGTTCTGTGGGTCGTCGTGTCAACCATGCTACAAGATGCTAATATTTGTGTCACTTTTTTCCCTTCTTCTTGCAGGCAAACGGTCAGTACGGTCCGGAAGGCGGTCGCCGACTCAAGCCATGCGAGCTGGAATCGTTGCTGCGGGATTTGACCTACCCTGAAGAGGGTTACGAGATGCATGCGGCCGCCCTGCGGAACCAACTCCGACACATCCTGGAACGGGATCCCTCGGACGGGGCCAACTACCAGTCGATGGATGAGTACGGCGGTTACGAAAATTCCGGCCCGTACGAGGACAAACGGTCCTACCGCTCGTTACTGCGTGACGGGGCCTCCTTTGGCCAGAAGCGAAACCTCGGATCGTTGGCCCGAGCCGGCCTGCTGCGGGCACCCCCAGCCGGTGACTACCTTAAGCGTAGCATTGCCACCCTGGCCAAAAACGGCCAACTCCCGTCCCGGGAACCAGACTCGGAAGAGAGCAGCTCGGGCGCGGCCGCCGGCGGTTGGACCGATGCCGACAAACGGAACGTGGCCGCCGCATTCCGGTCCGGGTACATGCTGAACGGCAAGCGGAACATTGCCTCGCTAGCCCGGAAGTACGAACTGCCCGGCAAGCGGAACATCCAGTCGCTGCTGCGAACCGGTGGAATGATGCCATCGATTGCCCCCAAGCGGAACATGCAAGCGTTGGCGCGGGACAACTCACTGCCGCACTATGGCGTGGTCGGGGGTGGCCAGGAAAGCAAACGGAACATACAAACGCTGGTACGCGACTGGAATTTGCCCAAGCAGCAGGGAGGGGGTGGCAGCGTTGCGACAGGTGGCGCCAGTGGAGTTGATGGTGAGTGGGATGCATAAATACTGCAGGATACTGTACCAGGATGAAGAATGGATGTGTTGGTTGTCATTCGCAGTCCTGGATGGAATAGCAAATGAAGGGGGTTGTTTGAGGTGGGAGAGGAATGTGACAAGTGTAGAGCGTGGGTGGCATTCTTTTCTCAATGTACAACTATTGTTGAAATTTATAATTTTAGAAGATGTTTGCCTTTCGAGTGAATTATAGTTGCAAAAGTATTTAATTTTGAACGCATCAACCGCAATTTTGAAGTACTTTCCCAGAAGCAATTCAGAAAATTTGAGCTTATTTGGTTAAGGCATAGTTGATCCAGTTGTGATCTGAAGTTAGAAAGAAATTTCAATCAATTTGATTTATTTTTCACTTTTAAAGTCTTCTTCTAGAAAGTTTTCCTCAATCCATTTTTTTTTTCTCATTTTAGAGATTTTAGGTTTTGATCCGGGGAACAACTTTGTACACCACTGCAAAAAAGAAGGATTGGTTCGATTTTGCTCAAATTCCTGATTTTTACTCGTTTCAATAGTATAAACAGCTCCGCAAAATTGGAGCATGATCAATAAAGTCGATTTCGAATTTGTGTATAGTTGCGGTGAAATGACCCACAAACGATTCCACGTCAAACCAGCAGGATCCAAATCGAAAGTTCTCCTATTTCAAATATTAGAATGAGAAATTTGGTATGTGAGTTCGTTGGAAAACATAGTATGATCCGTATTTTTTTGGCGATAAGAGTTATCCCATCCGGAATAGAATAATTCAAAAAATCTCAAATACCACATTTTTCAAAAAAATCATGGCTCAATTCAAAATTTCAAGTTTTTTTTTTCTAAAATAAGAAAAAAAAATATGACAAAATTACAGTAATGCTACTTACAAAAATTTGCAAAATATCATTGGCCTCTAAAAAATAAGTCTCTAAAATTTGCAAAATCCCAAAATACAGAACTTGTTTGGTAACTGGGTGTTGATTAACGTCAAAAAACAATAACAAAGCATAATAATCGAGGGGTCAGCCGATGCAAACATTATTAACAAATTAGATATAATTTTTAAGTTCTCATAAATTTACATGTCATATTGAAGGGATTTTAAAGGGTATGTGCTGGATTTTTATTTGAAAAGATTTCATTTTATTTTTTATGTTAAGAAAATATAATGCATTGACGTTCCCCTCGTAATTTTCGATCAACCCAGTTAGCGAGCAGCATTCGAAAACTGGGTTACATTTTCAACCCAGTTACCGAACAAGTACTGTATTTGTTTATGTTTATTTTTTGTACAATCAAGTTTCTCGGAAGTTTCCTCACAAATAAGAATTGATGAAATCAAGTTTTTTTGTGTCATATAATTTGCCTGTCATTTTCAACTGATGATAGCTTGAAAACATTCAGTTTGATTTTTAATGTTAAAATAGTAGTTTATGCAACAAGTTGCAAAAAGAAGATTTTTTCAGCACGAGTTGTACATTTATCCAACGAGGTTTACCGAGTTGGATAAATACGACGAGTGCTGAAAAAATCAAGTTTTGTAACGAGTTGCTTACAACATTTTTTGCAATTCCGAAAAACGCTTATTTAATGGAATTTTATGTCAAACATTCATGTGTTTAATAAATTCATCGTTCAAAACAAAACAATATTGAAAAATGTTACTTTTCGATACTAGTGCTGAAAAGTTCAACTTTTCAGCACCCATTTCAGTGCTGAAATGTAGAACTTTTCAGCACTGTTATTGAAAGGTATTCATATTCCATTCTGTTATTTTTGGTAGGGAAAAGTAGGCCGTTTCGTTTCTCCAGAAGGGCAGGAAAAGTTGACAGTTTCACAGTGGAATTGCAAAAAAATTTTTTTTTTGTGATTTTTTGATCTTTTCAATATGTATATATAAAATGAAGAAAATTATCGCTTTCTAGACGTTGTCCCAAGTTATGCTAAATTTGAAATTTTTTAAACTATTTCTACTGAAGAGAGTTCAATTTTCCATCATTGAAAATTGAACTAATAGTTTTCGAAATATCGTCAGTTGAAAATTACAGGTTTGTTAGGTGACACATAGAAAAAAATAATTTTCATGCATTCGGTTATTTTTTGTAAGGCTTTATCTCAGCAACTCACTGTCCAAATTTCAGTCTTAGAGAGAAAATTGCAGGCAATTTTCTCAGCTTTTCAATAACATTTTTAGAGGTAGCTTTCTTAAATAAAGTTTTTAAAAAATCAATGGATGAAAATTTTCTTAAAATATAAAAAATACACAGTATGTAAAAAAGTATTTACACCCCTTGGGCACTATGCACATTTTGTGATGAAACATGAAAAAATTTAAAGATTGACAGGAACCTAGTACTACGTTTTGTTCAGAAACTCATGCCAAACATTTTGCTACAAAAAGCTCATGAAAAGATGATTTCTATAAAAAGTTATATAACAAATACTATTACGAAAATAAAAAAGGTGCAAAAAAAGTTTGTACACCTTTCGAAAAATTAACATAAATAATGTTATTTGTTGACAAATCACCATAAATCCAGTCTCCCAACTCCAAATAGGCATCCTTGACTGATTAAAAAAATAATTTGGATTGAATATAAAGTTTACTAACTACTTAGTATAAAAGTTTATATAACTCTGGAAATTCTATATAAAACTTATCTAAACTTAATTTTGCAAACTTTTAATTCAACTAAATGTCAATATATTACCATAGAATTGCTAAATGAACATTTTGGAGTGGGTATAACACCGTTTTGGGGGTATTAGTATCGATAGAATAGATTTTTCGTTGGAATTTCGTACCAACCCGGAATTTTCTTTAAAACCTACGTTTTAAAATACCTGGGCAAAAAGTAAGTTTGATCTGCGAGAACAAAAATTACGAAATTCCATACATTTTTGGCAGGTTGCTCAAACGAAACCATAACAACGTTTTTGCTTAGGTATTTAAAAACGTGAGTTTTAAAGAAAACCTGGATGTATGGGTATCAAAAGATCGGAAATTTTATGCCCTTTCCGATTCCACATAGGTTGACTTGTGAATCGTGGACTGGTTCGGATGCCGGCGGATTTTCCTACGACGTAATTCCGGGTTGGTACGAAATTCCAACGAAAAATCTGTTCTATCGATACAAATACCCGCAAAACGGTGTTATAACGTCATGATTCGAATTCCCGGACGCTTCGAAACCCGGACACTTCATCTTGTTTTATCAATTATTTGGATATAAGTTCGAATTATGAATGTCAAAACTGTGTCATTTGATGAATTCCAACATCAACTTTCATTTAAAGTTTGTTTGAACGCTGTAGTTAATGCCAAAACAATTAAATACAATAAAATTATAAGTTTACCAAAATGCGAAACATTTCGCTTGAAATATTTCATAGGCGTTCGAAGCACCGAGAAGGCACAGCAGAAATTTATGGTTTTGATTTTCTTAAATTCTAGCAAATTTTTATATAAACTATCGATTGTTTTGATGTTAACAGCTTATTTGAGACCTAAAGAATGCCATTCAATAACATTTCAGTCCAAATTTGTGCGATTCATAAGTAAAATCGAGTGTCCGGAATTCGAAGCAAAAGTGTCCGGATTTCGAATCAGCTTTTATCAGTGTCCGGGATTCGAAGCACAACAAGTCATTTTAATTTTAAAATTCTGATGAAAAAATGTTTGAAAAGACATATTTTGCATGTATTTTCTTGAAATTGTCTGTTTATTCTACATCCTTATGATATTTCTACATTTCCTACTTATTGCATGATTTTTTGCCAGCTATAACAAAAATGATATGCTGCTAAGTGTCCGGATTTCGAATCATGACGTTACCCACTCCAAAATGTTTATTTAGCAATTCCATGGTAATATATTGACATTTAGTTGAATTAAAAGTTTGCAAAATTAAGTTTAGATAAGTTTTATATAGAATTTCCAGAGTTATATAAACTTTTATACTAAGTAGTTAGTAAACTTTATATTCAATCCAAATTATTTTTTAATCAGTCAAGGATGCCTATTTGGAGTTGGGAGACTGGATTTATGGTGATTTGTCAACAAATAACATTATTTATGTTAATTTTTCGAAAGGTGTACAAACTTTTTTTGCACCTTTTTGATTTTTGTAATAGTATTTGTTATATAACTTTTTATAGAAATCATCTTTTCATGAGATTTTTGTAGCAAAATGTTTGGCAGTTTCTGAACAAAACGTAGTACTAGGTTCCTGTCAAACTTTAAATTTTTTCATGTTTCATCACAAAATGTGCATAGTGCCCAAGGGGTGTAAATACTTTTTTTACATACTGTAGATATTGCAAAATGTATACCTTCACGATATTTCCAAAAATCTTTTTTTTTTTTTTTAAAAAATCATGTCTCTAAAATCAGATATCTCACCATCATGAACTAGTTGATTTGTGGAACCACAGTAAATCTCAATTTTTCAGTGTCTTTATCTCAGAGAAGAAAGATCTATTTTGGGTTGTTTAGTTAAGTTAATCATAGAAACCATTTTAAAGTTTTGCTTTATCTCAAAATCAACTTTTTTTTTAAATCGATGACCTATTTATAAATGTTGTACTAAACAACTGCGAATATAATGCAACCTAATAAATTAGATATTATTGATTTAAATCATTTTTTTTGTCATAATTCTTTTAGAAAATAAAACTCGGCGAATTTATTCTTTTGCATTTGTACTATAAACGTGAATATATTCTTTCGTGGTTCTCAAATTCATGAATATAATTTACGATTGCGGGAATTGATTTTTTCCGTGTAACTGTATGAAAGTATGGCGCTGAATACCCCTATTTACACTAAGAACTTCAAGGCGCCTGCCGCGGGATTAAAACCGGTGACCTCTTGATTGTAAATCCAGAGCTCGATCTGATGGATTCACACGAGCGTCTACTTCAAATTAGTCTACTAAGTCTCCTTCCTCCATCCATTGAACTTGAACAATTTTAAAAGCGTTTTTATTACCCCCCGAAAAACATGCTCCTTCACTTGTAATGCCATCCGGCACCCCCTCTCCCACCGGGGATGGGGAGATTGTTCGGCCATAGCGCCACTTACCTAGAGAGCGACTAATCCTCGTTCCCGGGTGACGACGGAATATTAAATTTCCTGAGCCGTAAAACGCGCCGCGGCGGAAAACATCCTGTTGACATCAATTTACGATCAAAAGAGCCCCCGTTGCCAAAATCCAGCGCGAATTTCAGCGGCGTCTCGGTCCCGGTGAGGTTTAGGATAACTTTCTTCTCAATTTTCAACGACAGCCGCCGCCGCCGCCGTCGAAAAACGCGCACCGGAAGCCATTATAGCCACGTGGAATGTTGGTACCGTGGTTTTGCGTGATTTTGTAACTTAGATTGTGTTATTCCGATTTTCAAACATTTTTGTGAACGTTTAGTAGATTTTTTACACATCTTTAATTGTTTATAACAAAATTATAATTTACAAATGTCCAACCAGCGACGGTTCCATAAAGTGTGATTCTCAACGTGTTCTAAATGTTTTTTCTTCTTCGACAGAAAAACGCAACATCCAATCGCTGAAGAGTTCCCAGGGTGGTCGCAAGAAGCGCGAGCTGTACTACGACGAGGACCCGCTCGGGGTGGACGAGAGCGGAACGCCGGAAGTGCTGGAACCGGTCTACCAGTCCGCCCCGCTGGACTACGAGGAGCTGATGGAGGCGATGAGCGAGGCGTACCCGTACTACGTGCCCGGCCCGGACGGTAATCACATCGAGGAGAAGCGGTTCCTAGGTGAGTTCGCTGGCGGTGGTGGTGTTGTTGCTGTTACCCCTTGGGATAGAGGTGATTTGTTGAAGAGAGCGATATTGGATGGTTTGTTTTTGCGAGAACATTAAGGTGATGCACCAAGAAGTTGTCCGGCTACGGTAGGAAGAATTGTGGGCTTGTTGACAATTTATTTGGTGTAATGAGCAATTATCTTTGTAAAATGAGCAAAGTCTCATAATTCTCAAATTTACATTTTTAACAATTAAACAATTTTAATATGAGTTTTATTTAATTATAATATGTTTTTCACTTTTCTTTAATTTAATCTTACTAGAACTATCAGAAAACTACAAGTTTTCTTTTATTTTTATAACTTTGAAAATGAAAGGGATTTCTCGTTTGTGATCTCAAAATATTTCTTTTTTTGTATAATTAACTTTTTATGAAAGTGAACAAAATATACGTTTTTGATTGATGGACTTGTTCCATTAATTCTATAAAATTTGTTATAACAATAAAATTCAAAATTATTTATTTGAATCAAAACATTGCCATTGTTATGAATTTGCATTAGCATTTAATGTAACAAAAATACAAAATAACATGAAAACATTTTTTTCATTTTTGTCACATTTTGAAAACTGAACATTTGAAACATTTGAATGTTTTTAGATTCTTCTTCTGTCGTTTTTATACATTTTAGTTATTAATGTATTTTGTTATTAATGTATTTTGAGATTGTTTGTTTTGTTGAAAACATTATTTGTAATATTTTTTGAATCAATAATTTGTTCGAAACCTTGTCAACTTTGACAAAAATTTTGAGTTTTGTAGAAATTTCTTTTCCTTGAATTCTCATAAACATCACTGTAGACGAAAATAAAACTGAATATTTCTAATATTTTTGTCATTTCTCCATTTAATGAAAACGAATTAAAAAGATACATAATAATAATATTGTTGATGGCAATGAATTAAATTGTTAAAACATTATAATTAGTAAAAACATATTTTAAATGATTTTATTTTGTTGCTTTAATATTTTTGTCGAGCACTCGTTTGATTTGTTTTATTTTTGTTGTTGTCCTCACAGTTATAAAAATATCAAACTTTCAGTTCTTAGCGACTACAACTATCATGCCTGGATTCTCATCTCCCAGCTTTCACTGCCCTTTTATTCCGTCGTAAAATTCTCAGAAAAAAAATTGCCAGAATCTATCTCGTGTTTACACAATCCCGTGTGACATTCTCTTTTTTTCACTCATTTCTGCATTCAAAATTATCCTTCAATGGGTCGTAATGCGTGTTCGCTTCCCAATCCCCCACTTGCGTCTTTCATTGCGATTTTTGAGAAAACAAAAGTATCTTTGGCGAGTGTTTGCGAACGAGGGAAAGAGAGTGCTTATGCTGGCAATCACGAGATGAAAGACGAGAACTCACAAGCTTTAGTGACGGTTGCTATACCTTCTGATGTTTTGGTACAGGAATCGTTGAATGATAGTTTTTTCTATCACTCATTTACAACACTGGTGGTCATTGAAAATTAATTTGTAAAATATCCTTCCCGCCACCGCCTCAGAAAAATACATTTTGGCCCGCAGTACCAAAAGGTTGGGCATCCCTGGTCTACGGTTAAAACTTTGTTAGAACATATCAAAACAATATTTAAAGGTTTTTATCCATTTAATAATCTTTTTGGAAATTTAATAACGTTTCATTTTATACTATTCAAAAAAAACTTATGAGGCAGCATAATTATTCAGCGATTCCACGTCAAATCAGAAGGATTCAAATCAAAATTTGAATTTGGCTCAAATTTGGAGAAAATTATCAGATATGTTTTTTTATTAGTTTAAGGGTGGTCCAATTCCAAATAGGGAGGCCCAAAAAAAAAATGTTTTCTTAAAATTTTGTAAAATAACAATTATGTTAAATATCCAGAATTGGTAATTATTTCCTTTTGAAACAAAAAATAATAAAACGGGTATTGTTTTATCGATGGTTTTTTGGCATTAAAAGTTTTTGAATAAAGCTATTTTGTTTTCTACTGAAAATGGTTTCGCACGGAAAGAAGGTTTATCGTGAATCTTACTAAATTTCGGTTAAAAATCCTAAAAAAATTGGTTGTTTTTTCAACCACCAATTTTTTTAGCTGGAAATCCTAAAAAATAAATCCTGGATTTGACAGCTGGATCCAGGTCCTAAAAATGATAAATCTAGCTAAATTTTTAGTAAATTTTACTAATTTGCAAGCTGGAAAAATGCTGTCAGTCTCAAAAGCTGTATGTTTTGAGAAGGTCTGTTAGCTATTTTAGCTAGATTTTATGGTATTCTAGGAAGTTTTATAGTCAGCCCAGCAAGTTTTTATGCTGTTTCAACTAGTTTTTTTGGAATCATTCTCAAAATTTTCCATTGATGGCTGCGAAGCCAGGTATTTTCACACATCTTTTTAGCTAGTTTAGCTAACTTTGCCACTATTCTTGGTAGGTGTTTTGGTTGGAATAGCTAATTTTTCCACTATTTCTACAAGTTTTCTTTCAAAAGCCTCCGTTCCTGCCTGCAAAGCACGCATTATTCACCCAGCCTTTTTGCTGATTTAGCTCGTTTCTTTTTTGTTCTTGCTTCGTTTTTCGGTAAGTCCAGCTAATTTTTCGACTGTTTTAACTGGTAATTTCGAAATCCTTTTAAAATCCCTTGCTGTCTGTAAAGTTGTTTTTTTTTCAAAAGATTTTTGCTGGTGTAGCATGACTTTCCGCTATTCTTGGTACGTTTTTGGTAGTCCAGCAAGTTTTTGGATGTTTCTATAGTTTCCAGGCTTTTAAACTATGTTATAGTCGATCAAAAATACAAAAATACAAAAATACAAAAATACAAAAATACAAAAATACAAAAATACAAAAATACAAAAATACAAATATACAAAAATACAAAAATACAAAAATACAAAAATACAAAAATACAAAAATACAAAAATACAAAAATACAAAAATACAAAAATACAAAAATACAAAAATACAAAAATACAAAAATACAAAAATACAAAAATACAAAAATACAAAAATACAAAAATACAATAAAACAAAAATAAAAAAATATTCAAATACGAAAATTCTTAATTTTACTTTATTTTACTTTATTTTACTTTATTTTACTTTATTTTACTTTATTTTACTTTATTTTACTTTATTTTACTTTATTTTACTTTGTTTTACTTTATTTTACTTTATTTTACTTTATTTTACTTTATTTTACTTTATTTTACTTTATTTTACTTTATTTTACTTTATTTTACTTAATTTTACTATATTTACTAAATTTTACTCAATTTGACTTAATGCTTAATTTTACTTAAGTTTACTCAATGCTACGTATTTTTACCTAATTTCACTTAATTTTACGTAATTTAAATAATACTGCTTATCTTTACCTAATTTTAATTTATTTTTCTTAATTTTACTTAATTTTACTTAATATTACTTAATTTTACTTAATTTTACTTAATTTTACTGAATTTTACTTAATTTTTTTTAATTTTACTTCATTTTACTTAATTTTACTTAATTTTACTTAATTTTACTTAATTTTACTTAGTTTTACTTAATTTTACTTAATTTTACTTAATTTTTATAATTTTACTTAATTTTACTTCATTTTACTTAATTGTTCTTTATTTTACTTAATTTGACTTAATTTTACTTAATTTTACTTAATTTTACTTAATTTTACTTAATTTTACTTAATTTTACTTAATTTTACTTAATTTTGCTTAATTTTACTTAATTTTACCTTATTTTACTTAATTTTACTTAATTTTACTTAATTTTACTTAATTTTACTTAATTTTACTTAATTTTACTTAATTTTACTTAATTTTACTTAATTTTACTTAATTTTACTTAATTTTACTTAATTTTTTTTAATTTTACTAATTTTTGATTATTTTACTTAATTTTACTTAATTTTACTTAATTTTACTTAATTTTACTTAATTTTACTTAATTTTACTTAATATTACTTAATTTTACTTAATTTTACTTATTTTTTTAAATTTTACTTATTTTTGATTATTTTACTTAATTTTACTTAATTTTACTTAATTTTACTTAATTTTACTTAATTTTACTTAATTTTACTTAATTTTACTTAATTTTACTTAATTTTACTTAATTTTACTTAATTTTACTTAATTTTGCTTAATTTTACTTAATTTTACTAAATTTAACTTAATTTTTTTTAATTTTACTAATTTTTGATTATTTTACTTAATTTTACTTAATTTTACTTAATTTTACTTAATTTTACTTTATTTTACTTTATTTTACTTAATTTTACTTAATTTTACTTAATTTTACTTAATTTTACTTAATTTTACTTAATTTTACTTAATTTTACTTAATTTTACTTAATTTTACTTAATTTTACTTAATTTTGCCTAATTTTACTTAATTTTGCTTAATTTTACTTAATTTTGCTTAATTTTACTTAATTTTACTTAATTTTACTTAATTTTACTTAATTTTACTTAATTTTACTTAATTTTACTTAATTTTACTTAATTTTACTTAATTTTACTTAATTTTTCTTAATTTTACTTAATTTTACTTAATTTTGCTTAATTTTACTTAATTTTACCTTATTTTACTTAATTTTACTTAATTTTACTTAATTTTACTTAATTTTACTTAATTTTACTTAATTTTACTTAATTTTACTTAATTTTACTTAATTTTACTTAATTTTACTTAATTTTACTTAATTTTACTTAATTTTACTTAATTTTACTTAATTTTACTTAATTTTACTTAATTTTACTTAATTTTACTTAATTTTACTTAATTTTACTTAATTTTACTTAATTTTACTTAATTTTACTTAATTTTACTTAATTTTACTTAATTTGACTTAATTTTATTTTATTATTTAACTGAACACAACTTAATTTAACAAAATTTGGTCAAATTAAACTAAAATAAAAAAAACGATTTAATTTCAACTAAATTTATCTGAAATTAACTCAATTTTGCTTAATTAAACTAAATTTAATAAATTTAACTGATTTAACTTAATTCTAATTTTTTTCTGAATTTTACCAAGTGTAACTTAATTTAATTAAAATTAACTTATCAAATTTAAATTTTATTTTAATATAACTTGATTGAACCTAATTTTATTGAATTTAACTTAATTTAAATTAATTTAACATTATTTAACACTATTTTTGACGTGCTTAAAAGGCGTTAGGTGCCCTTTTTGTTAGGATTTGTCAAACATTGGCCAATCTATACCTAGGCATTCTGTACCCGCTGCCGCTCCAGGAGGACAGATGTCCATACAAAAAGTAGAGTGTGGGCAATCGCCTGCCTCCCCTTTTCCTGCCAAAGTGTTGCCAAAGTGGTTTAGTGATGCCCCCATGTTTTCACCTACGCATCGTCCAAACAATAATGAGAGTTGTGGTTTGGTTGAGCGTTTTAGCAGAATGCATTACTGTGAATACAAAGAGACGAGTTGTTCCTTTTAATTCCGCTATATATAGCGGAATTAAAAGGAACAACTCGTCTCTTTGTATTCACAATAATGAGAGGCTCAACTTCTAACCACATTCCCTCAACACAAAAAACTTCTCACCTTATTAACTGAAACTTACCTTCAGGTGCCGATCCGCAGAAAATCTTCCTGGCTTTTGATTTATTCACTCAAACAACACATTCTATCACCTTTTGCACTTGCACTTGCACTCAAACAACACACATAATCACCAAAAAACTTCTCGATCTGATCGGCTCAAACAGGATCGAACACGATACAAGACGTTGCTTTGTTTTGCTCTCGAACTGATGATCTGTCAAAAATCCATGCTGCCGGTTCCAGCTAGTTTTTCGGTAAAAAGTAGGCAAAATTGTGCTGAAACACCATTATTTTTGGTGAAATCTCTCCTGTCATTTTGATTTGTGCTGTCAGTTTTGGATAGCAAATCAGCAATCAGGGTTAGCTGTTTCACCAATCCCAAGTTGGTAAATTTACCTGTAATTTTAGCTAATTTAACCAAAAAAATCACTGTTCCACCAATTTGAAGCCAGCTAATTTGAATTGTTAAATTTAAGATGGAACTCCTTTCCGTGCGTAGTCGGACAACTCCAGGTGCATAAACTAATCTAGAGCAAAATAATATCTGTAAGTTCAGAACAAGTTTCTCAACCGAAACAACCCTCACTTTCACAAGGTTCCCTTGCGCGGGCCGGTATGCTGAACCGGTACCATCGGTTCTACCACAAGCGTTCCGGTTGGACCGTGGCCGATGCGTACGGCGGCCCGAACGACTACGACGATGGTAATGATGACGATGATGATGATGATGATGGTGATGGCGATGATGACGAAGATAACGATAACAGAACGAGTCAGAAAAACGACCGCTACAGAGAGGAAGGTGATGAAGAGCCTGACGAAGTGGTGACCGACGACGACCCCGACGATGAAGATGATGTTGTGGACGGCGTGTATGGACCGGAGCCGTCCCCGCCCCGTAAGCGTCACATTGCCTCGATAGCACGTTCCGGCTGGTCGCCATCCTTCCGGCCATCGCGGGCCGCGGGCCGTTTCAGTCGATCCGGGAGGGCGAGGTCTCACATAGTAGGAAGTTGAACCGCTTTACCGTAGAACCGTAGAAGATGTTCTCTCGTTTCTTACCCGTGTACTGTATAGAACGACAGCTCTCTTCCAGAGATTGTGTCGTGTCCTGATGGTTTGATGTTGAAATCTGGAGGAAAAAACAAGTTGTTTTTTCAAGGCTGCCACGTGGCTGCTTGCCTTCCTAAATGTGTTTCCACCCTCACTCCTCCCCACAACAAACTCCTCCATGTGATCTTAACCTTCAGCCATTTTCTAATTTTGAACTTACACTTCTTTGCTGCTGTGCAAGCTAAACTTTTACAGTACACATTTGCCACCCCTCGTTTAATTTAATTAGACTCCTTAGGAGCTTCCCATTTTAGACACCAACTTTGTTGTCTTCGCTGGAATGACTGTCGATGATTGTTTCCTTTAAGAATATGTTTTAACTACTTACTCTCGCTGGCTTTGAATCCCTTAACCCCACCCCCCCTAACTGTATACATTCCAAGCTGTGTTCTCTGAGTGTTTCCAATTTGTTAGTTGTTATTTCCAACCCCCCCGAACAATCCCCCCCCCCCCAAAATAGCTTGCCAACTTCCTGTAACACTTCTACGAAGCAAATTTCCCAGAAATAAAACTTAAATTACGCGAGTTTAGTTGACGGTTGCGACGGGTGATTGTTTCGAGCACAGAATTTAATTTCCGCTTTTCCCATCAGCAATTTTCCACCTCCATGGGCAGCACTGTTGAGCATTTCTGCTGGAATCTGGTCGCGGGAACGCAGATGTTTTGAGCTTGTACCTCCTACAAGGTGCTTGCGGCGGCGGAGATGTCCGAAGGAATGCTTGGATGGTGTGTAGGTGACCCAAGCGGAAGGGTGCTTCTGGTTTGGCATTGTAAAGAAATGGAAATGTTAGAGTTTTTTTTTAGGTTTGTTTATTTGAACAAATATTTTATATCAGGAAACATAATTAGAAATAAATTTTATTTATCTGTCATTATGAAATTTCAAAGAAATTATGAATCTTTCAATGCTATCCGGTGTGGTCTATTCTGCAAACAAAACTGATCAATTTGTCTGCATAATTAACCATTATCAAAGTCGTTGAACGGTTTGTAATTTCTATTTTAATAATGGCAGGTGAATATTTATTTTTGCGTGTTTTGGTAACACCGGCCAAAATTAAAGGCTTTTAGGTTTTGTGCAGTATTTGTTTTGGAAAAGTATTAAGAAAACGCATTTCAATAGGTCTGAATATGTGAAAAAGTATATTTAAGCTCACATGGCATTTTTATATAACACAATTCGATATTTTTTTAACGGTGCACATCAACCAGGGCTTTTGCACCCAGATTTTTGTTACAGACACTTTAGTATCTTCAAAATTAGGGTAACTATCGATATATTTTTTATTCATCCCCTAAGCTACTACTTCCATAAAGATTTACACCTAAATTTGTCAATATTAATAATCAAATTATTTCAGGATTGAGTCCGTAAGCTCAACAATTTTAGAATAAGAAGACAATGGGTAATTCTCCGCCAACTCACACAGCAGTTGCCCCGACCCCTCTTCGATTTGCGTGAAACTTTGTCCTAAGGGGTGACTTTTGTCCCTGATCACGAATCCGAGGTCCGTTTTTTGATATCTCGTGACGGAGGGGCGGTACGACCCCTTCCATTTTTGAACATGCGAAAAAAGAGGTGTTTTTCAATCATTTGCAGCCTGAAACGGTGATGAGATAGAAATTTGGTGTCAAAGGGACTTTCATGTAAAATTAGACGCCCGAGTCATTTTTTCATATAGAACAAAATTTTTCATTTTAAAATTTCGTGTTTTTTCTAACTTTGCAGAGTTATTTTTTAGAGTGTAACAATGTTCTACAAAATTGTAGAACAGACAATTACAAAATTTTTGATATATTGACATAAGGGGTTTGCTTATAAACATCACGAGTTATCGCGAAATTACGAAAAAAAAATTGAAAAAGTTGGTCGTCATCGATCATGGCCGTTCATGGTCACCCGCGACAGACGCCGACGACGAAACAAAGGGAAACGCAAAAAGTAACTTTTTCAAAAAATTTTTTCGTAAAATCGCGATAACTCGTAATGTTTACTAGCAAACCCCTTATGTCTATATATTAATTTTTTTGTAATTGTCTGCTCTACAACTTTGTAGAACATTGTTACACTCTAAAAAATAACCCTGCAAAGTTAGAAAAAACACGAAATTTTAAAGTGAAAAATTTTGTTCTAAATGAAAAAATGACCCTTCTGGGCCAATGTAAATTCGAAAAGAACATTAAATTTCCCATAAAATGACATGTTCCAAAAAATTTTACAATCGAGTAACGGTAAATGGAAGAATTTTTAAAACTTTTTTAGAGTTTTTTCGATGAAAAATACGTTTTTTCGGAATTCTGAGTTCGTCATCAAATCGGGCGTCTAATTTTACATAAAAGTCTTTTTGACACCAAATTTCTATCTCATCACCGTTTCAGACTGCAAATTATTGAAAAACACCTCTTTTTTCGCATGTTCAAAAATGGAAGGGGTCGTACCGCCCCTCCGTCACGAGATATCAAAAAACGGACCTCGGATTCGTGATCAGGGACAAAAGTCACCCCTTAGGACAAAGTTTCACGCAAATCGAAGAGGGGTCGGGGCAACTTTTCCCGATTGCGTGTGAGTTGGTAGAGAATTACCCCAATAACTTCTTTGGTTGCCGTGTACCCTTAATGTCAATTTCAATTTCACGTTTCAATTTCGTCAAGGTTTGATATACGTGGGCTCTCTGAAACCGCTTCAATCGCCAGATTTAAATTCTAGTAAATTTCCTGCCAACATCAACTTTAAAAATTGCGAGTTGTGCAACAATAGATTTTTTCCAATAAAGTGAAATATCTGGGAGTCATCATACTTCTCCATCGCAATTAATTTCTAGTATATTTTGAAACCGCTTACTTTTATAAGAACCTCTTAGGCGCTGCGATCACGTTAGGGGAGATCCATGTGGACACTTAAGGGGGGTTGGAATCATTCTATAAATGAGAGGAGGGCACCAAACACCTAAAGGTGGATTAAGTAACGTTTTGAATAAAAATCAATGTTATTTTTTTAGTGCATATTTAACTATAAGAATTTAGTTTTAAGAATTTTAACAAGAATCATTTATTTTTTTGGGAAAACTGTCAAAACGTAAAAATTTTTACTAATTTAAAAAAAAACTAGTAGTTTATACGGCAATTCCCCACGAAAACAGCATGATACGAAAAAAAGTTCTTTCTTCGGGCTCACAATATTTCTGGAGGTCCCTGGCTGAAATAATTAGATCCTTATTTTTTTTTTGTTTGGCCATTAAGGTGACCAACGCCATATTAGAGTAGTCCAAAAAATTAACAATTTCCGTCGATTTTCGCAAAAAACGCTTTTTAAAGTTTCCCCACCCCACGTTAGATAGAGGGGGGGGGGGTCTTGCGTTTGTCCACGCTCCATACAAAAAAGAATTGTTTTGTATGGAAACTGTATATAAAAAAATGGTGAAGTAATAATTTTAGTATTTGGAGATTAGATTTTTTTGAAAATAAAAACTGGGTTTTTCGTCGCGTCACGGGCAAAAATGACGAAAACGAAAAAAGATCAACTTTTTTCACTAAAACTGCAATGAAATTTTTGGGTTTAAAAATTTCCGTAATTTAAAGAAGAAGCTTCTTTTGACACCCAGGTAGGGCGTCCAATTTACCCGGGTTTTATAATTCCCGGGAAACGGGAAAAATATATTTCAAATCCCGGGAAATCTCGGAATCCCGGGATGTTTTGGAAACATTCATAAAATCTATGTTTTCATTATATTTGCTATGTATTCAAGCTTTAAATCATGGAATAAGCTAAATAATATTGATTTTTGATAATCTACACTTCTATCTAAACACGGACGACAGCTTAAACAAAATAAACATGATTTTTATGAAATACATTTTTTATCCAATGTGATTCAAATTAAATAAGTCTTCCATAAATATATTTCTTTTATATATTGATTTATAGCATGACAAGAAAAGCTATTTTTTTGCGAAACAGTCTAATAAAGAAAAAAAAACTAATAAAATGATGCTAGTCCAAGTAAAATTGTAAAAAAATACAATCAAAATTGGGCAGTCTGAACAGGTACAGGAGATTTCAGAATAATGAATTTAGAAATCGGTGTACAGTCCAGACTCGATTATCCGAAGGCCTTGGAAAAAAATCACTCCGGATAATCAAATCACCCGAATCGAATCGAACTACTTTTTTCGTTGTCTTATTTTTGATGGTCAAGCTGAAGTATGACCTCTAAACTTCTAAAGTGATAAGAAATTTGTAAATCCAAGATGGCTGCCAAAATGGCGGCGATAAAATATTAAAAAATGCATTTGGTAACAGTTAAGGCAATCAACAATTCAATTTTTACTAAAATTGGGTGCAGAATTCTGATTTTATATATATTTTTTTAAGTAGGAAAATAATAAACAATGAACCCGAGCAGACGGTAATAACTTTGGAATAACATTTTTTGATATTAGAAAATACTAGGCCAATATCATTTTATGCTATGCATAACAAGATTTGTCATTCGTCGTTATGTTTTTTTTTTGTTATTGGATTGATATTTTAATAACAGACTTATAACGTTTTGAGTTATTCTTCGAACAAATCTTTGTTATTATTTTTTGATATTTTAACAACTTATCCGATCGTCCCAATAACAGTTGGAGTTACTCTTCCATATTATTAAATGTTATTCCCAACTTGTTTTTGCTTTCAATTAATATCAGACCAATAACAAATTTTGTTATAATAACATAAACTTTTATTCAAATCTTATGCAAAAATGGATTTTTCAAAAAGAATCCATAAAACTTTTTGGTATTTTAACAGTATTTTTTATTGAAATGGTATAAATTTTGTTATTACCGTCTGCCCAAGAAATGATTTTCTCGTGACTCGATTATGTGAAGTCCTGAACACATTTTTGGATAATCAAATTTTGGATAATTGAAACTTGTGATAGTTGAGTTTTGTTCCTGTTCCTGTTTCAATCGAAGCCATTCAAAACATTGTGCAAAAAATTGACTTAAATAGCTGTCCTATTTCGTTACATTCGTCGTGATTTGCCCCAGTTTCCGATGTTTGATGAAAAATATTTTTTTAATTTTTTTTTCAACTAAAATTATGAATTTACTTAAAAAATTTACACAGTCTTTCAAAAATATAAAAATAGAATGCAACTTATTTGAAACGTAAGGCATTTTGCAGATATGCAAACTTAAATTTTAACGATTTTCCCTTATTAGCCAAAATAATGCTGATATATGCTAAGTACAAATTTAAATGTTTTAAATTTTTAATTTAATTTCAAGAAGTCATTCATTCTAATAACCAAATCTGAATTTCCAGACTAAAATTTGATTTTTTTTCAATTTCGGGAATTCCCGGGACAAACTATAAAAAATCCCGGGATCCGGGAATTCCTGGTTTTCCAAAAATCACGGGAATTTTGTCCCGGGAATTCCCGGTATAGACGCACTACACCCAGGTCAGCGCTGAAATTTTAAAGTAATTGCAGTATTACTATAATCGGATGAAATGGCGCGGAGTTAAGATTTTGGGAAAAATGTGTTTTGTTTTTTGCGAAAATCGGCGAAAATCGCAATTTTTTTGGACCAGTCTAACATGGTGTAGGTCACCCTTATGGCCAAACAAAAAAAAAAAAAAAAAATGGATATATTATAAAAATCAGATCAGATTTTTTTTCTTTAAAATATAGGATTTACAAGTTATACAAATATTTGCACTAGTTTTAACCATTAAAGTTGCTGTTCATTACGAATTGAATGAAATTATTTTAATTAGATTCATTTTAAGTAAGTTTTATTTTTTTTAATTGCCCGAGAACAATGCTGAAATATCTCGTTTACCAGGATTTAAGTTACGCTGGGTAGTTGGAAGCTCTTAGTTAAACGGAAATGTTGCATCAAACACGCAAGGGTTTTAAAATTGAGGTTAACAAGGATTATAATTATTGGCACTAAAAGTATTACTTATTATAAATAATAATACCAGTCATGTTTTTATTTGTAAAATTTCCATGAAATCATGAAAAAATGTTAGTTAAGGCATTGCTTAAGGTTTATTGTTTAAAGTATTAAGTACTGGTCAATTTTTTAAACCAGATTCCCTGAGCAAAATATTGTTATAGTAATATCCATTAATGAAAAATGTTAAGTATGCAAGAAAAGTGCAATATTTTTGGAAACAATATTTTTCAATGAGATTTGCCCAGGTTTGAGTTCAAAAGTTATTATCGAAATTTTTTGTCAATTGATCGAAAGTTTTTTTTATGCTGAGTTATGGAACAGCTGAAAATTTGGTTTTGATTTTTTGGACATGTATTTATTATTAATTTAAAATAGAATTAAAAGTAATAAAAACACTCAGTTTACTTACGCAAATTTTTAATTCAACAAGCTTAATAATGTGAACAAAACAATCAACCAGCAACCAAAACTAAACTTGCGTCTCAGTCAAAAACATCCTCAAAAACAATCTCCACTAGATATCGACCCAAACCACCGATGGCCTCCCCCAGAACTGACCGCGCTACGGAGGCAACGTGTGCTCGGACATCACTTCGAAAAAAAAGATCTTCATTTCATCTCTCGCTGCTCGTGTGTCGTTTATCGTCTCGCCATCACGCGTCTGGTTCCACGTTGTGAGATAACAAAAAAATAATAAAAATAAAAACAAATGCTTCCTGCATGCCATTAGAGATAAAAGCTGAGAAATCATTTAAAAAAAATCCATCACATCGTGAAACCAGAAATGCTGGCAACACTGGCAACGATAGCGTTAAGTGTTGCCCGATAAGCATCTCCCAGAAACATTTCGCCAAAAACAATCATCAAAATGAGAGGGGCGAACCTTGTGAAAAAAATTGCCCAACCTGATGACACTAACACATTCGTGCCATTAATTTTTATCATTTCATTATCACCCACAACCAACCAACCACCCCCCACTCAACACCGAACTGTGGCACCGTTGAATCACCGTTTGAAAATAAAACACAGGGAGCAGGTGAAATGGAGTGCTTTTTTGTGTCTCCCTCTAGGGTTTTTTTTTATCTTCTGTGCTTCCCTTGAAGTTTTATTCTATTTGTATTTTGAATGTGTTTGTTTGTTTTTTTTTTGTGTTTTGAGAAAGATCTTTTTTCTTCTTCATTGGATGACATAGGACATGCTGTGTTGATTGTTGACCTTTGAAGTTGGTATTGTTTTTTGTAGTTGATTAGTTTTATTTACCGAAAAATCTTCTTTAAAAAAAAAAATAAATAAAAAATTTAAATAACAGGCCAAGGTATTAACAATTGAATGGTAAAAATGTTTCAAAATGCATTTTACACCTGCTCAGTTGTTTTGCAACAATTATTTTTTTAAATGTCCAATTATTAAAAAATAACAGTTGGTTAGGCTTCTATTTCCAATAAAATTATGAAGTTTTTTTGAAAAAAAAAAGATTTTGTCCCATGATTTTTCGGACCGATTTTAAATGGAGGAGAGATCATAAAGCTTGAAAAATATTTGCAACGGCCTACATGATTTTTTAAAAGTTGAAATCGTTGAATTGTTTTTTCCCAAAATTGTCTCGATTATTACACAACTTTGATGAATAAAACCAAGTCAATTTAAAAAGTCTATCTGAGATTTTTCTTCGACCCAAGTCGATTAGAAAAGCAGAATCTGATGATCAAATATTTTCTTAGCACTTTTGTATGGCAAGCTGTTGAACTTTTATGAATCTTTGTGTAAGGAAACCAATGATGCAAAGTGTAAGAAATTGATGAGAAATGTTTCACTAAAATGGCAGTATTAAATACATAAAAAAGCTTTTTTTATGTAAAGCACACCAGAAAATGTCAGTTTAATTAATTATTTTGCAAGCTTTAAGGGGTTACATACATGTAAATCGTCAAAAAGGTCCGAGGTTGGTGTGAGCACACATTAAAACTTTTTATAATCTTTTTGCAGGGCATTTAAATATACATTTCAATCGTTTAACAAAATAAATATGAAGACATTTGGATGTATCATTGCCGAGCTATAGCTATTTTAAGTTAGCAGTTTAAAAAAACGGGTGCCACGATATCTCAACACTGCAAAGCAGAATTTCTATATCGGGCTTCGTCATGCATTCGGAATATGTCTTGGGAGTCTTCACCCCAAATTTCAACCAATTTGGTCTAGCCCATCTCAAGATATCGTGGCACCCGTAAATCAACTCCTTGTTTTGAGAAAAACGTTCACAAAGTTTGACAGCTCGCTTTGGGCATGGCCAAATTAAATCGTCTCTTACTCAGTTCAGTAATGAAATATTTTCGTGAAACTTTTAGGAGTAATTGAAACCAATCTGTTTAGTAAATTTAGTGAATTTTCTGTAATATGAAATTTTATTATTTTCTACATGTATGTAACCCCTTAATAAACTTTTTCACAATACTCGAAGTGTAAAACATCACCAGGCCTCTTCAGCTACCTCTTAACACCTTTGTTAAATAGTTACTTGTTGTATCGGAATTTGCAATATAATTGCAGCTGCTTATTCGGCCTTTTCCAATGTTTCTCCATAAATGCAAAAAGCAATGCACAGTGGCCCAGATCGCAAAATTAAGTGGAAAATAGATTTTCCGAATAATGGTGATGTTTTGGAGCTATGATGTTTTCAGTGGAGTTGTTGCAATTAGAATGAGGCAATATTTTGTTTGGTTCAATATTAGGGTGGTTTACGCTTAGGGTGATTTTCAAAGTCTTACTTTTAAGGCATATTGTTGGGATTTTTTTTGTCTTCTAGAAAGTTTTTAGACTTGCCAATCCAAGCAACTTTGTCGAAGACATAACAATTTTATCTCGCAATCTAAGCCTTCTATGACCAAATTTAAAGAAAGCATCTGAGCAAACCTTTTTAAAATCTGTTTTTTGAACGTAGCAAATCAGGGTAAATTTTTAGAGAAAAGTGATGTTCGGGGCACTTTTAGAGCTGAAAAAACAAACATTTTAATTTTTTGACAAGTAATGTTTTGAAAAGTTAGATTTTGAAAATCACCCCTAATCGCGAACCTCCCCTTATTTTCAACCCAATACAAAGTTGCCCCTTTCTATTTTTGCAACAACTCTTCTGAAAAAAATAATTTGCTCCGGTGACGCCGTGCTTGGTTTTTAATAAGTCAAATACCGATCCACTGTTGACAACTTCAATCGTGGGCTAACTTTACCATCGGTGTTGCAGAATAGTTTTTTTTAGAATTTAATTTGTTTTATGATGGACCAACTCGAAATTATTTTGGTCGAGCCTCAGGCTTTGTTTTATTTATGTTGTACCTGACCATAACAAGATTACAGAATCACGATTTGTCGTTTATTACGCATCCAGGAATATTAGATAAGATAGGAGAAGTATGCATTTTGTGAGCCCACACCTGTTAGAAGCCTATCACAACTTTGTTGTGGCGATTTAATCATCATGTTGAAAATGGGTAGACTTCTCCTACCTTGTGTAAAGGTCAGAAGTCTGTTTACTTCGCCGTTCCGTCTTTCAGTTAATCCCGAGTATTTAGGGAAAAGGGTTTAGCCGCTGTTATGATGCTGTTTGAGGGCTTCTAGATTCTATTCTTAGATGTTTTCGCAACGATGCTGGTTATCATAATTCTTCGCAATTTTTGAATTACTTGGTTTATTTTCAAGAGAGGTTGATGACCGGTTACTTTTTTGAGATTTTGCATGTTTTTGATAAGTGTACCTTTTTATCTAGCAGATGTTTTGGAATGGTCGTTCTAGCTGTTTCCATTTCTTGATACTTGTTTTCCAGTAGATTAAATTTGGCATCTGTATGTTATGCTGTGAGCTGGCTCTAATCTCTGTTTTCCCGCTTTTCCCCCCACCAAGGTCGAGTTTTACTCCCAACCCGAGCGACTACGACAACCAACCGCAGGCGTTTGTAGACGATGCGACACTATTAGCAGCGACAGCCGGACAGGATTACGAAGCGCCTCCACCGTCCCTTTCTTTGGCAGCAGCAGCATCAGCAGCTGGGGAGCTCCCGGTTTACGATCCACGTGGGGCTCAGCACCGCCTCGAGTCACAGCGCTACACTGGCGACGTTTTCGGGGTGAACCGTCGACCTCCTCCACCAGCAGGGCCGGTGTACGGCGGATTGCACGAGGACTATCCGATGCCTCCGCCGCCGCCGTACTACGGATACGCCGGAATCACCACCAGTGAGGCCCGGTCGAATCCGTTCTACTCCGAGGACGAGTTCCGGTGCGCTGCCCGGCTGCGCAAGCTGCTTTTCTACCTTAAGAAACAGTACCAACAGGACAACAAGTACATCCAGGCCGTCTACGGACGGAACCCGGGAGGTGCTGGAGGTGCTCCGCGATACAACTAAACCGCGCTTAAAAACCGTGTACTCACTAACTGTATAACTCAACTTAAGCACTACTTAAACGATAAGGCACGACGAGCTGACGCAGGACAATAATTTGCACCCGGTTCAAAGCGAAAGAAAGGAAGCAAGGTAAGAGCACTACTGTAGAGTTAGATGTTTCATTTCGAACTGAGAAGCAAGGTGACATGTTTCCATCATCCAACAAAATATATCAATTAAATGGAGCAAACAAAAGTGTGTCAAAACTGTATGGAAACAAGTAACAACAACAACAACAAAAACTCAACCAATGCTGTTAAACAAGAATAAAACAAATCTTATATTATACATTGTACATGGACTTAAGAGATCAAAACAAACACAGGAGCCCCCCTCGTAAGTGTTTATAAAAGCATTTTTACTGTATTAAAAAAAGAGTGTAGAACTTAGGATAACAATTACTACTGGACACAAAACCTTTTAAGATGTATTTATCAGATAGCTAACCTCTTCCCCCTTTAGCCAACCAAGCCGCCGATCAGGACGAGACGGTTAAAGTTTACCCTTTAAAACTCTGTTCTAAACTATATTTAACCAAAAAAAAAAAAGCAACAGCAAACAAAAATATCTCTCTATTCCCATATCCCTTCCTTCATATCAAGTTGAGAACCTAAAAGAAACTGACAAAATAAGCACACTCACACACTTTTCTACTTTTAAGAAACGTAAAACAAGGCAGCACTTTAAAGAAGTAAAAAAAGTATATCTTCCTTCCTCCTTTTTGAACCACACACACACACACACACAAAAAACCCTATTATATGAAATTTTATCCTCATATATTTATAGACTTTACACAGAGTGTATACAGAACACGAAAAATAAAATCAAATAAACAGCAGCAAAACGGAAGCTCGAGAGCGACTCTAAAGCAGTGCGGGAGCTTTTGGGAGGAAAAGCCTCCTCCAGCGAGAGAGAGAGCGAGCACAAATAAAAACCAAAGCAAACAAGGGTGCGAGCGAGTTATGCAAAAAGGCTCAGTCTCTCTTCGAAGTGGGCACACGTGGTTTAGGCTCTAGAGACTACGGGTTACATGGTTTTAATGTGTTTTTTTTTGTGGGGTTAGGGATGCTCAAAAGTTTAAAATTTCAGTAACAGCTTTTTACATATTTGAAAATACTATCGATTTTCCTTCATAGAATTATAATGCAATCTGAAAAATATTCTATCTGTGCTTCCCACGAATTTAAAATATCGTGACTGGACAACGTAAAAATTGTCGTGTAAAAAGTATTTACAATTAAATGCTACAAAATCTAAGTTGTCAGTAACGACGGAAGAGTGACCTAACAACTGTTTCTGATGATATCACTGAATTTTAAAGACTAACAACATTTATTTGTTTGACAAATACCAAACGGAGTTACCCTTTTTTAAGTTCTCTGCATAAAATTTCATCAATTTTCTTGCAATTAATGTTCGATATAACTTTGGCCTAAACTAAGCCGAACAATCTTAAAAACAATAGGGAACAGCATCTAATTCCAGCGTGCCTCTTATATTGCCATATCAGCACTTTGACATTCAATTACAGCTCATTAATAGTTTTTTTCAACTGAAATCGAGTGATAAAACTCAATAAGTAGTGAGCAAGCAAGTTTCTATCAAAAGTTTTGCAAAATTAGTTGTTTATATAGTCAGCTAATTGGATGGAGTTAGGAGCGAGTGCTTAACCTGCCAAACATACGAGAATTTCCCCTATAAGCTTCTGTGAAAATTTGATGCCTTGAATTCAAAATTGATTTGATTTAAGAAATCGTTGAAATATGTATGACTAATGAATTTTTTTTTTGAATTAATTCAGAACAATAATCTTTGAAAAATCATAAAAATTTCATAAAAGTTTTATAAATAATGAACAAGTTGTCAGTTTTCTATTTCATTTGTACAGTGAAACAATTTATTTATCTAGCCTCGGAATAGATTTTTAAAATAAATAATTGACTCTCCGGTAAGCAACCATAAATTTTCGAAATTTTCAAATTGATTAAACAACAGAAAAATTTAAAAAAATCTGTCGAATAATTATCAATTTTACACGAAAATGTGAAGCTAATGTTAGTAAACGCTTCAGTTTCGTCAAGGTATGATAAATTTAGTCTGACTGAACAATCTTTATAGGACAGAATTGATTTTTTGGTGAATTTTCCGCCAATGAATAAAATTGTAAATTTCGTGCACAAATTGCATATTAAGAAACCATGCGCACCCACGCAAAGGTCTTAAAATGATTCCATGTCATTTGATCAGAAATTTTAAATTTTATTTATTGGCAGGGTATTATTTAAAATTCAATTCTGTCGATTGGAGCGTGTCCAGGGTGCTAAAATCTATCATACCTTGACAAATTTGAAGCGTTTACTGACACTAAACTTAACAATATCGAGTTGTTCTATCAATGGTGATAAAATTATATTATTCTGATAAACTATCTTCAAACGATGTTTTGAGCACAACCGAGTTTAGAAAAAACGTTACTCAATCCGACTGTTAATGTCGATATGTATACGTGAAGGTTTAACTGGTGGGTTGATTTAAAAGTTCATATTTCGAGCGATTTTATAGTGATTATTTGTTTAGTGTTTATATAATGACCCGAAAATAAAATAAAACTTATTGAGCATCCCATCTTCTTGAAAATACTTCTAGAAATTTTATCAAGCTTGTCTTGTATTCTCAACCCTAAATCAAATCTCTTCGCCAAGTGGCCAGCACCGGAAATCTGCACGCTCCTCTAGATCGAGTTTCACCTCAAAATCCGCGCGAGAATGCCTGACATTTACGCGCCGGAATGTTGTATTGCCCCTTTTTGCAAGGGACGTGGAAGATCCGACGGCTAACCACTTCCGGGAAGGCGTTTACCAGGTGGATATGATACCTGGAAAGCTTGGAAAAGTCAACCCGTCCCAAAGATGAATCAACGTGTGCAAATGAAGCATAGGGGAGAGCTGTCGTTTTGCTAATGAGAATTGTTGCGCATTTTTTTATTTTTGTTGAATTTTCTCGGAATTCTATCATGTTAAATATTCAAAATTAACTGAAGTGTCAACCAAGTGACCAACCACTCCTAACCAAATCAGAAGGGAGACAAGAGCTGATTCGGAAACATTAAACCGAGAGTCACCCCTTCCCAAAAAAAAAGGAGACGTGAAGTGAAATAAATTTCGAATTAAATTGCCTCGTTAGCAGGTTTTTATTTCCTCCCCTAGGGGGGGAGCCTAGCATTACGGCCCTACGAAATGGGTCGTTGGATTGATGGAATTTCGATCATATTTCGCTTGCCGTTGATGATGGTAATCAATCTCCCTAGCAGAGTGAGCACTTGCGATGGAGTGGGGAATTGATCTATTTTTATCGCTTATTGGCAATGATTGACGAAAAGTTTATCATTTTTTGAGTTATGCCAAGCGTGGGTGATTGAATTTGGAAATCATTGTCACGTAAAATAAAATACTAAATTTGATCAAAAGCTCCAAATTGCTGACTCGAGACCCGCGGAACGGAAGGAACTAAATCAAAAATATATATCAACCTACAGCAATGTAGGTCACATCATACTTAAAACGGTTTTCAAGCTTCATCAAAATTACAAACATACACTCATTTCTAATGGTTCGTGTGACCTTGTTGTGGCATTTAACAGTTAAGAAATCAACTAATCAGTAAAGTTGATCAAAACAACCAAACTACCCGGAAAGAAACACTCTAGAACCGAGCTAAGCTTCACTAGTTACTAAGAAAAAGATGAAAAGGGCGCGGAAAATGGGAGAAAATCATTGCACCATCATAATGATAACAAAATCAGTATTATTAAACTGAGGAAACAAGAAAAAAAGTGTGTATGCTGTGTATGACAATTTTTCAACACGCCATTCGCTGTTATTATCATTATCATTGAGAATTTTTCACTTTCGGTTACACAAAATGTACAAGTTTTAGACACTGTAAGGCGCTAAGAAATCAATGGACAATACATATTATAAATATTATATACACTACTTAGAATGGGAATTTGAGCAAATCTGCTACAAGGGGTGCCGTTGGGAAGATTTTTGATAAAAAAAATCACCACCGAAACTCCTTGGCCGACTCGAATTTTCCAGACATGTAACAAATAAGTTGTACTTAAAGAAGTTAAGGTAAAAAGGTGACAGAATGGGAAAATTAAGCTTCAAGTAATGTAAACCATACAATAATACCCTGACAATAATAAATCAAACGTAAAGAAGTACCATATTTTCGTACGTTTTGAGAATGAATGTTCCAACAGAACTGGAAGAAACGAGCCAAACATAGATAAAACCTAAAGACAATAATCGAGCATGACAACAAAATGTAACTGATTGTAACTACTTTGCAAATTGAGGACAATAAAACTCACAATACATCAGTTTATGATAGACAGCTACACTTTCGAAAGGAAAATCAGCACTTGTTTCATTTTTATGCTCAAATACACATATAAATTCCCACAAAAATCATTCCCCCAGATTGCACTTGTTGAACTTTTGGGCAAAACAACACCCACTGCAAACAAACTCATAGACTTAAATACACCAACACACAAGAAGTCACCCCCACCACATGAGAAGGAGTAAAACTTGCTCAATAATGAATTTTCAAGTGCGAGAAAAGTTTCCGGCGTGGAGTTCTGTAGATAACGCTGCAAATAAAAACAATAAAAAATAAAAACAAAATGAAAACAAGGCAACTGCAGAGAGGGAAGGAAAACTTCAAACGGTTGAGAGGAAAAATAGGCGAATTGAAACGAGTCAAGTGAACTAAGTTAAACATAAAGGATAGGATGATGTGTATCAAGTACTTGGCTATCGAAAGATGAAGAAAACCAGTCTTGTGTATCTTAATGAAGAAAAAAAATACATATATTTACTGTATTTACTCTCCCCACAAAAAAAACACACATCCACACACACACACACACACTTCTAAAACAGAGAATAAAGTCAACATTGAATACAAATAAAGATTGAGATAAACTTGCAAACTCGCACATGCTCTCACCGGTCTATTGGGTTTGGTCTCGGGTGACATTGCCCTAGGGTGCGAGTGGGGGTGAGCGTTTGCTTGTGACAACAACAGCAACAACATAGAAAATTGGATGAGCTACGAGAATCTGTCTGTATCATTGGATTGGTTTATCTGCATGGGAGAACATGCGATATTGGATGCAACGTTATGTATGAGATTTCTCGTTCAATCATGATGGTAAGTTTTTTTTACAGATTGTTAGGCCCACTAAGGCTGCTGGCTAAAAAAAAAACAGGTTTAAAATTTGAAATTATTAATTCCAAATGGATTGACATAAAAAAATTTCAGTAAACAAATTGCGGTGCGGTGCTCGGATTTTCATGAAAATTGAAAATATTTTTAAACGAGACCAAACATGCAGAATTTGATTTTTTTGCAAGAAAATATAATTTCAGTTGGCTCAAGCCAATTACATTTTTCATAATGACTTTTTGGTATTTTTTAACATTGTTTTTTATAGCTTTAATGTTTTTCGAGAAATAGATTTGGCAAGACTTTATTTATGTTTTATCATGAGAGTCCTGGAGAAGATAACTCAAAGGATATCTCAATTAAATAAACCTTTGAAGCTAAAAATTACGACCCCAGCAAAAAGGTTCGGTGACGCAAAACGACGTACCGTAAAATGAGGTGACTTTGAGATTTTTCCGCAAAATGAAGAGTACAATAAAAATACGTAAGGAATGGTTTAGTATCATACTGACCGTGATAGAGAAGTGTTCAAAGTAAAAAATCTTCAAATTTATAGGCAATTTCAGTTGAACAAATTTCATGTAAAATTTGAAAACTTGTGATTCGTGCGTTGAATTCAGTATAAAATGCAATATAAATCGATAATTTTTTAAACATAACTGGTTTTAACAATTTTCAGGCAAAATTCGGACTTTCAAACAATTTCTCCTAAAATTTATATGTATTTTGTTAAAAAGCTTATTAACTTAGTTAACTAAATATAAACATTGTTTTTTTCTTAAAAAATATATCAGTTACTTGAGTGATGGTACGTTTAACGTACAAATAAAGTTTGAACATCTAAAATATGATTTAGACAAGAAAAACTATGACTATCAAAGTCACCCCGGAATTAAAACTAAGAGTTTTTGAAGTAAATATTTTTCTAAACACTATTGAACAAACTTTTTTTTCCCAAAATAGGCATGGATTTTGTGTGTTACCCATTTTTTAAAAATGTTGGAAAATATTCCGAAAACCATTTGAAATCCTATTAAAGTCATCCCAGTTTACGGTATATCTCTTAAACTGCGACATCAATTATTTTAGGGAACCTGTAATGAGCCTCACTGAAAATTCGGCTAATGTGCCAAATCAATCAACTTATCATTATTTCAGTAAAATACAATATTTAGAAGATGTGTTAGAACATCCTCCCCCACCTTGACCAAAAATATCGATTTTGCCAAAGCGGTTAACAGCCGATTCTTAAATGAAGTTCATCGGCCACTCACAATAAAGTTAATTTCTTAAAAATTAGTTTAATTATCCAAAAATTTAAATTTCCTTCGAGATACTCCATTAGAACAAAATACATACAAAACAATTTGATATCTACTAAAATTGGCTTATATTTTTAAAGTTTGTAATTATGATTTACAAGTTATCTGAACGCTAAAAGCCTAAACTAAAAAAAATCAAGAGTTTAAAAATGGGAATCACTAAAAGATATTTATGTAGCTATTAGAGTGTAACAAGGGGTTCAGGGGTTTGTTCCGGTGGGCATACTGAGCCCAAATCCCAAATATGAGCTTGATTGGATGTAACAGGAGCTGGCGCTTTTCATTTGAATTTCAAATGGGATTTGACTTGTAAACAAAGATTTTTTTCAAAAATTACATTTTTTGAGGCATTTTGGCCACAGAAGCGATTATTTTTAACATAAAAAATGTCAAGAATTTTGCCCCTGACCGATTTTTCGGAAAATTGCCAAGCTTTGATGGTCTGTACCGAGCTCCAGGGTGCTCCAAACTTCAATGTTATGTAGGACCAAAATATGTGCAAAGATCTGGCCTACACGCCAGTGATGTTGAAAAAAAAAAGTTTCAGTGGCCAAAAAGCCTAAAAAATTTACATTTTTTAAAAATCTTTTTTTACGGGTTAGGCTGGTACAAATATTTTTAAAAGTTTTTTTTTTTTTTTTTTTTTTTTTTGAATTAAATATACTTTATTGAATCTTTCTTATAATAATTACATTTGGTTTACATAATAAGTGGTCAGCTGTGGCTCTTCAGCTTTAGTTTGCTTTTCGTGATTTAAACACTGTTCATTTTCTTAACTTTAAAAGTATATGATTTATCATTTTTGTAACACTAGGTACAATGAGGAAAAAAATTAAGAAAACATAACCTAACCTAAAACTAACTTAATCTTACCATAAACTAAACCAATCCTTGAATCAAGGGGTATTCAGATATAGCACATTTTTCCCTGAATTTCAAACATTTTTCTTGAATCTTCTGATCCAACATTTTTACTTCTGCTAATTCATGAACCTCACTTGATCTTGTCCAGCCAGGAACATTCAAAACCATTTTGAGTACCTTGTTTTGGACACGCTGGAGCTTCAATTTATGAGTTCTAGCGCAACACTCCCAAACAGGTACTGCATACTCAATAACTGGGTAAATTATTTGGTTGTAAACTGATAGCTTATTTTTTAAAGATAGCTTTGATTTTCTGTTAATTAAAGGATACAAACACCTGATGAGAATGCTGCACTTGTTCAATATTTTATCTACATGCTGCCGAAACAATAGTTTCGAGTCAAGTATGAGACCTAAATAGACAACTTCCTTTGACCAGGGTATTGAAACATCATTCATTTTAATCAAAACATCATCCTTTGGGGCAAATCTGGCCGATTTGGAAAGTGGAAAAATGATGGTTTGAGTTTTGGCTGCATTTATGCGAATTTTCCAGTCGCCAAAGTATTCGGAAAGAACGTCAAGACCCTTCTGAAGACGGCCAACTAAATATCTGGTTATTTTACCCTTATAAATAACGGCAGTGTCATCAGCAAAAAGTGACAACACACCATTACCAGGAAGAGTAGGCAAATCAGATGTAAAAATATTGTACAGAAGTGGGCCAAGAATACTTCCTTGTGGAACCCCAGCATCAATGTTGAATAATCCAGAAGCAATCCCATTCAGAAAAACCTTGAACGATCTCTCCGAAAGATAGTGCTGGATAATTTTGATAAGATACATTGGAAAACCGTACATATACAGTTTATGTACCAAACCATCATGCCAAACATTGTCAAAAGCCTTCTCAACATCCAACAAAGCCATAGCAGTTGATTTAGACTCAAGCCTGTTCTGCTTGATGATTTTAGTTACTCTCGTAAGCTGATGAGCAGTATTATGTCCCTTTCGGAAGCCAAACTGCTCGTTCAAAATTATATTATTATCGTTGGTAAAATCCAAAAGCCTTGAATAGATGACCTTCTCAAAGAGTTTGGACAGACTACTCAAAAGACTAATGGGACGATAACTTGTTGGCGATGTTGGATCTTTTTGAGGCTTCAAAATTGGTATGACTTTGCCCAGCTTCCAATTGGTGGGGAAATAACCAAGTTGCAAACATTTATTGAAAATATTGGCTAGATGTTGAAAGAACTGATCACTCTGTTTTTTCAACACCAGATTAAAAATGTTATCAAAGCCAGGAGCTTTCATATTTTTCATTTGTTTCACTGCAACTTTGACTTCCTCACCAGAAACATGGGAATCTGCAGGAAATTCAAAGGTAGAGTCATTGATTGTTGAAATACTATTGGCAACTGATGTTTCTTTACGGCTGGTCATGGAAGCGCCAAGATTATGTGAACTAACAAAATGAAGCCCAAGTGCATTTGCCTTTTCCTCGGATGTAATCAAAGGAGAATCCTCAACAATAAGTGGAGGAATAGGCTTTGGTTTGTTTTTAAGAACTTTTGAAAGTTTCCAAAATGGTTTTGAATAATTCCCAAGCTGGCTTACATGTTTTGAAAATTCTTGATTTCTGATATTGTCAAGTCGGTCTTGTATGATTTTGTTCAAATTGTTCACTGAAATCTTTTGTCATAGTCCCCAGTCCGTTGATATTGTCTCCTATAAACATTCCTAAGTCTAATCAAGTGTTTAGTATCTACGTCAATATCAGTTACCTTAAAATTAACAGGAACCTCCCGAACGTTGGCAGCCTCTGCTTGGTTGATAGCCTGCTGGATCACCTCCAGCGAACGATCAATATCAGCAGAAGTTTCCGGGTGTTGATCATAGTCGATGTTGCTGTCGACCACTTGCTGAAACTGCTGCCAGTCAACGTTGTGGTAATCTTTCCGGGTTGGTTGCCGCTGCGGAGTAACGGAAGCTCCAACCTCCACAACCACCGGATAGTGATCAGAACTCAACTCTTCAAACACCTCAGGATGAGCCACGTTCTCAGCCATATTGGTAATGAAGAAGTCGATGATTGAGTGATTCCCAGACCGAGCCACCCTCGTTGGACGATCGGGACTCACAACGTTGTAGTATCCGTTTTGCAGATCGTTGTGCAGAATCACTCCGTTCCGATTCCTCCTGCTGTTGCCCCAAACTTCATGCTTCGCGTTGAGGTCACCAGCGATGATGTACTTTGCGCTCCGCCGTGTCAGCTTCTGGATATCGCTCTTCAGTTTTGCTGCTGAACCATCTCTGGAATTCACCTGACGTGGGCAGTATGCAGCAATGAAGAGTACTGGGCCAACCGAAGTGGGAATTTCTACCCCAACAGCCTCGATGATGTCCAGCTTGAAGTGTGGCAGCCGGCGTGGCTTGAGATCACGATGAACAGCGACAAGTACACCTCCTCCTCCAGAGGTGGTCCTATCGAGCTGCGTCGCGATCTTGTAGTTTTGCAGATAAACTTTTTCACCGGGCTTCAGATGAGTTTCCGTGATGGCAGCTACGTCGATCTCCTTCTCGCGAAGAAAATCCACCAGCTCTAAATTCTTCCTCCTAATGGAGCAAGCGTTCCAATTCAGCAGCTTGAGGGACCTACGATCCATACTGGATGACGAACGAGGTCAGCACTTCAATCTGCTGGGTCTTGGTTTTGCATCCACGCAGTGCAGCGGACATCTGTTTGAAAATATTGAGGAGTTCGGTTGAGGTGTAAAGATCATTACCATTTTCCTCAACTGCTGGTTCTTGGGTTGGTCTTGGCTCCTGGCTGAAGCCCGGTGGTGGCGGTCTCGGCTCTTGGCTGGAACCCGGCCGTGGATGATTCATCTCAGCTCTCTTCCTGGGATCCAGCGGCAACGGTGCCAAGTTGGGGACCTGGCGTCGTGGTTGAAGAGGTGGAAAATTTTGCTCCACCAGGGCTGGAGGAGTTCTACGACGCTGAGGCTGATTCTTCGTCGATGCTTGCTGCCGAATTTTCACGAACTCAGCTCTCTTGGGGCACTTTCGGTCGGTTGACGAGTGCTCACCGTTGCAGTTGAGGCACTTCACCAGCGAATCTTGGATGCACTGGGATGTGATGTGCGCATCGGTACCACATTTGGCGCAACGACGCTTCAGGTGGCAGTTCTTACCTCCGTGCCCGAAACCCAGGCAGTTGAAGCATTGTGTGACGTCACGGTGCACTGGTCGGTATCGCTCCCACGACACGATAATGTTGAAAACCGCTCGAATTGCCTTCAGCTCAGGAAGCGTCGTCGATCCCTTAGCCAAATGCAGCAGGTAGAGCTGGTCACGGTACTTGATGTCTTTGTTGCGTCGGCTCATTTTGTGCACGGCCAACACATCCAGTTTCAAAACTTTTAGCTCGGCAGCTAATTCCTCCACTGGCATGTCGTACAGACCTCTGACGACGATTTTGTACGGCTTATCCATGACGACATCATGGGTAAAGTACTCCGCCTCGTTTTCGATCAAGTAATCCTTGACCAGTTGATAGTGCTGCCTGGATTGCACCAGCACCTTAAATCCGTCCTGACACAGACGAATGTTGCCTTGGACTTTCCCAGACTTGATGAGTTCAACCAGCCCCGCTCGAAAGTCGATCGTTGCTGCTGATTGCCTCACATAAAAAGGAGGCAGTTTCTCCTTTCGCTGTTTCACTTCATTCTCCTTCGCTTCCGCTACCTGGTCCTCGTCAGGCAGTCCAGCGAACTTGTTGTTCTTCAATAGCTGCTCCTCGTGCGACGAAGAGTTCTCCTCCTCCTCATCCATCGGTACAGTACCGTCGCTCTTTTTCGTCTTTTTGCTGTTCGATGTCACTTCCAAAAGCACCTTCCTTTTGGAAATTCCCGGTTTTTGGCCATCAGTTGAGGCCTCAACCTTCCTTTTGGAAATTCCCACTTTTTTGCCTGCTTGAGCCGCAGGTAGGGCAATATTGCCGGCGTTTTGCGCCGGGACGCGACGAGTCATGTTGATTCAGACAACCTTCACCAACGAATGCTCGGATAACAATGATTAAAAGTTTTTGTCACCCCCCCCCCCTTCAAAATTGGCCCGAAAAATCAGGGGGCAAAAAAAATATTTTTACAATAAACTTCAAAATTTCAATGAAAATTCAATACATTCTCCTGCGTTTAAAATCATTTTTAGCATATTTGGGTTTATTAAAAAATCTTAAGGTTTTTTTTGAAAATTTTCGATGCAAAATCTTTTTTTTCGATACAATTTTTGATTTTGTCAGATCTTAGATTTTTTGAAAACTAATGATTGCAAAACAACTGATCTAGTGTAAAATGCATTTTAAAACACTTTTTTCATTTAAATGTGAAGACTATGGCTTGTTATTTAAATTTTTATATTTTTTTATTTTTTTGCCCTCCCCCCCCTTGACCTCGGCCAGGGCCAAGGGACAAAAACTTTTTTAAATATTTGCATCGGCCTTAAATTCCATTTAAAAAACCAAATGCAAAGCGCCAGTTCCTGTTACGTCCAATCAAGCTCATACTTGGGATTTGGGCTCAATATGCCCACCAAAACAAACTCTTGAAAGCCCACCAAAAAGTCATTTTTGTTACACTCTAGTAGCTATTCCATTTGAAATCTCGGATTAGTTTTCAAAAAGCCGTAAGAGCCATTGGTAAACAAAGTCCTTTTTACATCGGTATTCGACCTGCTTATGAAAAATTAATATCAAAGGCGTTCGAGATTGTTCATTTACACGTCCTTCAAGTGCCCCAAACTATAAATAAATGAAATTGAAATGAAATTTAATGAGCCCAAACCGAAAAATAGTTCTCCGATCAGGCTCAAAAAATTTCTGGGGTTCCTTGGCCAAAATAATCAGACCCGTATTCTTTTTTTGGCCATAAGAGTGACCTACATCGTGCTAGAGTGGTTTCAAAAATGGCAATTTTCGTAATTTTTAGCAAAAACCACCACAATTTTTGTAGTTAAAATCCGCAACTTTTGGTATCCAAACATGTATAGGTCATCGCTGAAATTTTAAAGTTATCACAGTTTTAGTTAAAAAGTTGATTTTTTCCCGTTTTCGGATTTTTTTCGATTTTACGCGAGGCGCACCGGAAATCCCAGTTTTTGTTTTCAAAAAATCACATCTTGGAATCCTGTTAAGGGTCCATCCGTACCAACCACGTGGACACTTTTTTGAAATCTCAGACCCCCTTCCCTCCCCCCTCCCCTCTTTAACAATTTCCATACAGCGGAATGGATGGTTCCTAATGAAGACCTACCATTTTTGAGTATGTTACGTAAAATTGTCCAAGGAATCCGATGAAAATATTTTCAGGAATAGACTCTTTGGTCTAACAGCATTTTAAAGTTTCATTCGACCTTTTTAATTGATTGGCTAGATTTTTTGATCTTTTTCTCAAAGAAAAACCAACTTAACACCTTTCAATTGCTTCCAACACAACTAAAATCTGTTGAAATGGCCAGGAGCTATGATTATTGAAAAATGTGGTTTTTGCCAAAAATTACGAAAATTGTCCATTTTTGGGACCACCCTTGCACGGTGTAGGTCATGTAGGTCTAATTATTTTGGCCGAGGAAACCCAGAAAAATTTTCGGCCCGATCGGAGAACTTTTTTTCGGTTTAGGCTCTTTTCTAATGGAATTTCTGTATAAATATAAAATTCTCATTTGCCCACTAAATAACCGTGTATCTTTAAATAAATGAAGTAAAAACATAAGAAATATGCCCAGAATCACTTTCAATCAAAGTTTTGTAGGATTGAACAAAACTCAAAATGCCTCGTTGTTGCCCATGGGCTGAAAACAATACAAAGTGGTCCAGATCGCAAAATTAAGTGGAAAACGGATTTTCCGAAAAATGGTGAAGTTTTGGAGTTTTGGTGTCTTCAGAAGAGTTGTTGCAAATAGAAAGGGACAACTTTTGGTTTGGTTAAAAATTAGGGTGGTTTACTATTAGGATGATTTTGAAAATCTTACTTTTCGGGAGCGGCCGTGGCAGACTGAATTACGGGGTTCGCTTTGTAAGCAAATGATTCTGGGTTCGATTCCCATCTGCTCCCAACGAGAAAGTTAAGAACACATAAATTTGAAATGATGAATATGAACGAAAAATCAAAGTCGCTCGAGGCGGGGCTCGATCCTCCGTCCTTTGGATTGGTAAGCAAATATGCTAACCAATAGTCCATGACGACTTGGTGAGAGTAGACTGGAATTAGGAATACTGTTATAGAGAGCGAGTTGTGGCGCTATAAGCACGGAAAATAGTGTCCAGGGGATTCGTAGAAATACAATGTCCCATCACAGAAATTTTATCTCTTAATCTACGCCTTCTATGACCAAATTTATAGAAAGCATCTGAGTAAACCTTCAAAAATCAGTTTTTTGAACGTGGTAATTTTACATAAAAGTCCCTTTGACACCAAATTTCTATCTCATCACTGGCTGCAAATTATTGAAAAACACCTCTTTTTTCGCATGTTCAAAAATGGAAGGGGTCGTACCGCCCCTCCGTCACGAGATTTCAAAAAACGGTCCTCGGATTCGTGATCAGGGACAAAAGTTACCCCTTAGAAAAAAGTTTCACGCAAATCGAAGAGGGGTCGAGGCAACTTTTCCCGATTTCGTGTGAGTTGCCCATTGGTCATTGTTTATTACTTTAAATTGTTTGACCAAATCAACATCACGAATTACTAAGATAAACGGAAAAGGAAATACAATGCTAGTCGATTAATTCAAGTCACATTCGGGCATATCTCAAAAGTTCTTCTTCAGGTCATCCAAATGGCATCGGTTATTACCTCTTTCCCGGAAAGATACGGAAGAGATGGCCGGCTACGAAAACACACTTATTGCATTGGTTTGTGTTTTTGCCAGTTGCAACCAAATCCCTTTGGCCGTGTTTGCCCTTCTTATCTCTGCTGCAGGCCAGGCCAGTTAGTGCAACTGAGGCAGCCAAGTACACATTCCAGAGGAGGGAAAGGCTGTAAAAAGGCCAGCTAGGGCAGTAAACATTGTTCCCAAGGTACCACCAGCAAAGTGTGCTTCTCGAGAGCTAGATCCAGCCTCGTAAAACTCAGTTTCCATTTCTCGTAAGACCACTCTTTCTCTAGATTAGTCAGCGCTACTAAGGCAGTTGGGCGTGCACCATCTCTAGCTTAAATTTCTAACTTGTTGCTCGGCCGGACTTGTCGGGTATCGTTCAGTCGTGCGGATGCTGTGGTTTTGGTCACTCCTTCTTGGCTAGTGAGACATAAATTCGAAACGGGATTACGAAAGACGTCGGTCTGGCTGGCTGGGAGAGCGAGAGAGTCCTGTGGTGACAAGGATCTACCGCCACAATAGTATAGTTGATAGGAAATCCACCGAATCGTGACTTCCAGCCATGCGTTCCGTTTTAATTACGTTCACCGGACTGATGGGATTGGCTTGGGTAAATAGAATTCAATGTGTGAGAAGAATGTCGGTAGAGAGTGTCCTGGACACCTGAATAAACTGGAAAAATGTGGGTTCAAGCACTTAGGGTAAACTCTAAAAATTTAGAGAAACTGTTCAACTTTACAAGGAATCATTTATTTTTTTTTCATTTGCCACTTTTCAAAATCAAAAGTTAAAAAAATGCAAAAACAAATTGATCAGTTGGAAATTAATTACTTCACCCTACACTGCCACCACGTACTTGAAATCAAGCGGAAAATTGAATCCGGGTTTTCCTCACTTTCTCACCACCCCTCTTTCCAGGCCTCCCCCGCCCCCGTCCTGGTGCTGGTGGCGAACGGAAGTGATATCACAATCAATCTGTCCGGTGACACCAGCAACAACCGGCTGGTGAGCGTGGTCAGCGATGCCGGAAACAATAATCCGTCCGTGTTTGACTGGGTCGGCGGTAACGGTGCGAACAAAGCCCCGAGGTTGGCCGTCGGTGGAGGAGGGGAGCCTGGCGGCGGTGCCAACAATAATGGCGCCGGAAGTGCAGCGCTGATTGATGCACTGTTGAAGAGAGTACTCGCGGCGACGGAACCGAACATCCGGCCACCGGCATCGGAGCCCGAGGATGACGATGGTGGTAAATCGCGGCCAACCGATGCAGTGACGGGAGTGACGCGATCAAATGAGGCAAGGACGTTGAGTGGAACGACGGAATCGGTCGCGGTTACGTGGAGTACGAAGAGGAAGGTGGACCCAGCAGTGGAATTAGAAGATATTTGATTTCTTGGAAATAAGATGTTTATTGTTGCAAAGTATTATATTTTATTTTATTATTTAAATTTAAATTATGATTATTTTTAGATGTAAAACATAACATAAATTTAAATAAAAAAAATAAGATGTGTTTGTTGGAAATAATCAGTTTTTTAAGCAAAAAAGTAGACTAATTGGAAAGAGCTATCAATATCTATGCCAAACTGCTCGAAAAACTGTTAACTCTGATGTTATTATTGATTCTCATGTAAAATTGTCCGGGAAGAGATGGTGATAAATTCCATTGAAAACAAAATGGGAAAAAGATTAAAACCACGTTTTAGCTCTAAACGATTAAAAAAATAAAATATTTGGACCACACGAAGAATAATACAGAGCGGATTCGTTAATTTTAATTCGCTACTGAGCAATTCTTTACGAAGTCGGTCTTTTTTCAATTTTAATTTTTGCATTTTTTAATCCGGCTGAAACTTTTATGGTGCTTTCGGTATGCCCAAAGAAGCCATTTTGCATCATTAGTCCATATAATTTCCCTTACAAATTTAGCAGCTGTCCATACCAAAATGATAAATGCAAATTCAAGAATCTATATCATTTGAAGGAATTTTTGATCGATTTGGTGTCTTCGGCAAAGTTGTAGGTATGGATAAGGACTGCACTGAAAAAAATGATGCACGGTAGAAAAAATGTGATTTAAATTTGACTTTTTGTCACTTCAACTTGATTTGCAAAAAACAACACTATTTTTATTTTTTTTTATTTTTTAATATGTTTTAGGGGATATCAAATGCCAACTTTTCAGAAATTTCCAGGTTCCAGGAATTTTTTAATCAATACTGTTTTTTTTCAAAAAATCAAAATATCGGTCGCAAACATTTTTCAACATCATTTTTCGATGTAAAATTAAATTTGCAATCAAAAAGTACTCTAGTGAAATTCAGATAATGTGCTCCGTTTTCAAGTTAAAGCCTTTTTTAGGTGACTTTTTTGAAAATAGTTATAGTTTTTCATTTTTTTAAAATAAGTGCACATGTTTGCTCACTTTTGAAAACATATTTATGAAAATCACCATATCGTCAGTTGTGTGCTATCTTGTGACAACGACCATTTAGTACTTTTCGAGAAAATCGATTTTTAAAGTTTGTTGGTAATTTCAAAACTATGAATGATAGATCCAAACTTTTTAAAGCAATCGGTTTGTATACTATCGCTTAACAAACGCTCCAAGTTTCAACTTATTTGGTTACACCAGTTAAAAGATACAGTGAATAATGTAAACAAAAATCTGAAAAGCAGTTTCAGAAGGTTTGCTGATGCAGTTCTCGAGATACAGCCATTTTAAAATGTTATTTCTGATTTTTTCAAAGAAAATCCATAAAATCAATACAATTTCAGCACTTTAAAGAATATGCATTTCGAGATAATGATGTTTTTTGCTTCATATGACTGTCAAGTATCTCTGGGCCAAGTTTCAGGAGGTTTGCTGATGTAGTTCTCGAGATAGAGCCATTTTAAAATGTTATTTCCGATTTTTGCAAAGAAAATCCATGAAATCAAATTAATTTCAGCACTTTAAAGAATATGCATTTCGAGATAATGATGTTTTTTGCTTCATATGACTGTCAAGTATCTCTGGACCAAGTTTCAGAAGGTTTGCTGATGTAGTTCTCGACATACAGCCATTTTAAAATGTTACTTCCAATTTTTTCAAAGAAAATCCATGAAATCAATTTAATTTCAGCAAGTGTGTATTGCAATATCCGGGAAACGGAAGCGAGTTTCCAAAATCGGGTTAAAGCATCTTGTAGTGTTTGTTAAGTATAGCAAAACGTCATCATTAACTCATTTTCGACCAAAATGGTCGTTGTCACAAGATAGCACACAGCTGACGATATGCTAATATCGATATCTCAGCAACTTATGGTCTGATTTACAATGCTAAGATAAGAAACATTCGCGAACATTTCCGTTTTTTTCGAAAACAATGTTTTCAAAACGTTTAAATCAAAACTAACACTTCAAAAGGGCCAAAAATTCAACATTACACAGATTATTTCCAATCAATAGTTTTCAATAAGCGAAAAAATAACTTTTCGAGTTATTGTACATCGAAAATTCAGTTGAATTCATGTCAATTTGAATAAACCAACACATGCTTAAAACGGTTCTAAGCGAAGTGGAATGTATTTTTGATTGGTTTAAACAACAACATTTTCATTGAAATTTTGATGTTTTTTGATATTTTTTTTGTCCCGCAAGCGTGAAGAAGTAGGAGAGGGGAGGGTGGTGTGGGTTCGTCAAACCGTAACCTTACGCAAAGTTGTTTTTTTAAACAATTTTTGTTTATGAAAAGTGTAAATAATTTACATTTTTTCCTGCTAAAAGATTTTAGTGTGACATACTAGTGTGTTCCAAAAAAAAGAGTGATGTTGTGGAACCTTCAGGTTCACCCGGATTTCAATAGGTTTTTGCCTCTGGAACAATGTTGTCATACAACGAAAAATTTCCAAAAATCGTTTAGAAGTCGCGATTAGCAATTTACAGAAAAATAACCTTTCCCCAAAATTTTCAAAAAAAAAAAAGGATCTGGATGAACTAAATAGTCAAATAAACGAAAAATATAATATTAATTTTGCTTTTCAAATTGATTAAATAAAACAATGCTAATGGTTTGAAAGCAAAAACATGCTGGCAGTAGCTGAAACAGTAATGTAAGTGACAAAATTGAGTTTTCATTGGGAATTTCATCGTCATTTTTATTTTAACAAAATGACTTTTTCTTGGCACTGAAGTGATAAAACTAATTATTCAAGAAGCAAAATTGATAAGAAAGATGTTGCCTACAAGATTGGTATTGGTATTGGTTTTTGTAGTAAACTTTTTAAGCTATTTTTTAGAAAAAAAAACTTTAAAATTTCTGACAGAAAAAAACATTTTTCAATTTTATCATGTTTTTAATGAAAAATTACGACTTCCTGGATCAGTATGAATGCAGAACATTATTGGTGGGACCCCTAACTATAATTTGAAGTGTATTACGGGGCAATTCGAACTAATTTTTCAATGTTTTATAGCAAAATATGATATTTTCTATGAAAACAGGCAATTTTTTTTTGAATCGTGAATCGCGAGTTCTAAATACCCTTTTGAAATCCGGGTGAGTTAAAAGGTTTCCACAACATCATATCTCTTTCGGGACACACTTGTGTCTTAATGGATAATTTCTAGCAAATGAGGTTTAGTATTTTTAGTTTTTTCATAGCTTACATTTTGTAATTTTCAAAAAAACTTTTTGATTTAGTTGAACATAATTTTATTTCTCATAGTGGTACCGATAACAAATCCTGCTTAGGGATGAGTCATAACCAATGAAAGATCTGACATCACTTTTTTGGTGGTATAAATTTGGCAGCTGATTTAGTCACTCGATCAAACACGTGTCAATTTCCAACCACGCGACTGTCTGGGCATTACTATCGTTAATGACCATCTGATGTTCGCACAACCTGCACACATTATTATTACATGCGCTGGTTGAATTTCTTACTGAAGACTGATGATAAAACAATGCATGGTTGCCTTGAACACTTTCAAAAAAAATTATCTGCAAATGTAATCAGAAATGTTCAATTAGAGAGTTCAATGTTGTACAAGCCGAAATTTTGCTTGATTTTTCACTTTTCCCAAGTTTAAAAAGGCGACCCCCAACGATGCTCGGTATCAATTAGCTATAAAAGCTTCAGCGGGTCGTCAACCAATCAGTATCGGAGCTTGCTTCACAATGTTGTCCAAGTTGGTAGTTTTCGTTGCCCTGGTTCAGCTGTCGCAGATCCGTGCGGACTTTCCCGGCAATCGTATAAACCGGACCGTTTCGGCGATCAAGAAGGGTGTGGACTCCACTGTGGAACCATGCGACGGGTTGGGCCACTACTCGACGTGTACCTCGTGTGACACCGTCCAGGTTTGCTTGGGCACCGAGGTGACCTCGCGGCACTGTGGATCGCTGTCGCCGGACAAGCCGTACTGCAACAACGGCCAGTGCTCGGGAGTTCCAACGTTCGAGGGTGCCTGCCAGCCCCAGCCTATCTGGTGCTCGGATGAGGGTTTCTTCCCGGGTGAGTTGAAGTCGTGGGCGTGACACCAACAGTTTTGAACAATCTCAAATGCGTTCCGTTTGACAGATCCTTTCGTGTGCCAGATGTTCCACTACTGCCAGAAGGGAGGCTTCCCGTCTGAGGTGTACCAGTGCCCCGGCGATAGCGTGTTCAACCCGGACACCCTGGAGTGCCGCAAGCGCGAGAACGACGCCCAGTGTATGGTGATCAACTGCAAGGCCAACGAGGTTTTCTCCAAGTACGGAACCAGTGAGCGCTTCTTCGGGTACTGCGCCATGCAGGTTGGCTATGCGACCGCCGTCCGGGTGTTCCGGTGCGCCGAGGGAACCAAGTTCGATGGCCAGAAGTGCGTGTACGACTGTAAGACCGAGGGCAGATTCGCCGATGTCCGGTCGCAGTACATCTGGTACGAGTGCGTCCGAAACGAGGCCGGCCAGCTGGAGTCCATCACGAACAAGTGCCCGTGGGGAAGGGTGGTCGATATCAATCTGGGCGTTTGCATTCCGTGGAACGCACGTGCGGAAGTTATCCAGCTGTAAGGTTGTTGACGATACAGTGTAATGGGTTACCGTTTCAAAATAAAACAAGCATGCTAGGAACCGAAAGTTGCGAATATTTTTTGTGTCTTTATCTGTTAGGGGACCACAATTTTTAACATTGAAAAATATAACTAAAATAGAAAAAATCGCATTCATAAATCATGAGAAACATAAACTTGAAGGGCTCCCGAATTCTCTTCAATAGGGTCCTAAAGCAGTTTGGAAGTGCAACTCAGACAAAGCGGACGTGCTTTTGGAGCGTAGAGCATTTTGCTCATTGTAAGGTTCAAGGATAAATTCGGACAAAATGGAGCAGAAACGTAATTTCACTTTGCGTCTCAGCTTTGGAGAAGGAGCTAGGATCCCCACGGATAAGGAAGTATTTGAATTCTTTCGAAAACAAAACTGGAAAAGTGGTGATTTGAGTGCTTTTTACCGTATCTGCTCGAGTTTTTTATGATGGACAAACCAGTTCTTGTTTTAAGTGTGGTTCACATGATCATCTGAAGGTCAACTGTCCGGGAAGGAAAATGAAGAACAATAGACTGCCAACTTCTGAAAAAGAAGATGGCTGCTCATCTTCAAGAAACAATGGTTCTGAAGTCGCTCAACCAGGTTGCTTGCTAGTTGTAGCCAACTGCGAGAACCATGAAGACAAAGAGGCAAAACAAAGAATAGATTTAAAGCAAAATAACTCGAAAGATAACAAAAAGTCACATAGAGATGGAGAACAGAACAATAGATTGAACCAAATCAAATTGGATAATTGTAACCAAGAGCATGCTTTTCAAACGGACATACAGGGAATTGACAATCCAAGACAAATTACGGAAGAAGAGTTGAAGAAGAACAGGGACTCGTGGAAGTATTATAAGGGAACTTAAATGACATGTAATTGACTAGAAAATGAATAAAATAAATGACATTTATAAAAAAAAGCCCTATATAAATTCATTTTTGTTTGTCAAAATCAAAAAATCAAATTGTTCGTTTTTTTATAAAATAATTTTTATTAGGTCCTTTCCGAAACTATAAATGTAATCACATTTTTCTTAAACCTAAGAGTAATTACAGAGGATCATGTGTATAAATGTTAGTAGAAGGGGAGCCGATTATGCCTACTCGAAACTAGGTGTCCTGAAAGGCCTGATTGTTGAGGCAATTGGCTCCTAAAATTATGCTTAAATTGATGATATTATTGATCGCAACGATAAAGCTTATTATTCTGAGTACAAGGATTTAAAATGGGTTTTTAAATCAATTTTTTTAAAAATAACAAGGGAACGTCGCGAAAACGACTTCGTTTTTAGTAAAAGTGTAAAAGTAAAAGAAAATTTCAACAACCTTTTTGTGCATCAAGTGGTTCCATTTAAGATGCAGCTTAATTAGAAGTAGACGTTTCAGTAGCTGTTGAAGAAGTCGTTGTTTCCGCAGGACTTGTTGTAAGTTCTGTCGTATCGACAGCAGTTGTAGATCCGACGGTCACCAAAGTTGTTGCGGGTTCTGTTGTTGTTGATGACGCCACGGTACAATTAGCCAAACTCGGATCAAACACCAAACCCGCTGAACATGAGACTTTCTGCGCCACAAGCTGTAATCGCAGTGAGATAGAGTTTATCAGTCATTAAATTTACACCACCTTATCTAAAACCCGCACCACACCGTACACCCCACGAGCACACTGGTAGTACTTGGTGCCGTCATCCGGAACCGGGAAGCGACCTTCACTGGGACAGCCAAAGACGCACGACCGGCTGACGACATTGAAGATTTGGTTTTCGCCGGTGGAGCATTCGAAGGTCATCGGGCCTACGGCGATGGAGCAGTAGAATGCGAGTTTTGGAACGGGTCGATAGGATGTCCAGCAGTTGAGATTGCTTGCCAGGGCGCAGTTGACCTGGAAGCAGTCGTTGCTGGTCTGGCGCTGCTTGCAAGATCTGGTGGAATGGTCGTACACGTAACTGCTCGGTGAGCAGCGGACTGTTTGGGCTTGCTTTTGGGCATCACAGTGGATGTACTGCAAACAGTTGGATGGATCTGGAGGAAGCGTTACCTTGAGGTGGTTTGGAGTATTCTGGGATGATCCTACACTTACTTGGAAAGGTATCCGAAGCACGCGGACATAGTTCACTTGGTTGGATGCAACTTCCTTCTGGGGCACTTTTGCAGACTCCAGTGTTGCCGGAGCAGAAGGGACGACTTGCATTGACCGAGTCACAGCGGAACGTGTCAACTTGAATGCCTCCGTACGAGCAAACCTGTTGGGGGTTTGGAGTCATGGATTTGAGCTATGATGTCGTTTGGATACTTACGCTAACGGTGGAACAATTTGCGCATGCAAATCTTGATCCGGTAGTACACTGAGTCTTGGAAAAGGTTATGAAAGGTGCTAAAATCAGAAAAGTATGGAGCAAATTCGACATTGCGCTGATGCAGATCCTGAACTAAATGTAGACAGGTAGTTTCTTTCTTATCATAAGTCGAGGTTTGCAGAACTACTTCTACGAATTAGCTAGTTCCAGATTGAAAATAGTAGTTCTTGGAAGAAAATGATCATATCTCAATGTCATTATTTAAGCTTCAACTAACACGGTAGCCATCCCTTCTTTAATCTTTGATAAACTGACTATAAAAGACACTGCTTGAAGTACTTTCCTAACGTCAGTGTCCAACCATTCTCACGATGGATCGTGCTCGTTTAGCCTTGGCAGCAACGCTGCTGCTACAGCTGACCTACCTTCAAGCTCAGGATCCGTTCGACGTCCCAGGAACACGAGTGTCCCCTCTAGCACGAGTATTCACTGCCGGTGACTGCGCCGACGGAACGGGCAAGTCCTCGGTCTGCTCCAGCTGTACCGCGGTGGACGTGTGCGTCGCTGGTGCATCCATTGGATCGGCCACCTGTGGCACAGCCACTCCGTACTGCAACGAAGGCGAGGTAGAGGCCACCTGCTCAACAACCCCGTCGAGTGACTGCGGTGGCGCCGAGGCCGGGCAGCCTGCAGCTATTACGTGTGCCTCGCTGGGGCTACTACCGGGTAGGTTGAAGAGAGTATCCTAAGTGAACTGCATTGTAATGATGGTTTACCCACAGATCCCGTCAACTGCCGCTACTACCACTTGTGTCTGTCGGTTGGAACGGCCGTACAATCCGCGGTGTACGAATGTCCTCCGGGGTATGCGTTCAGCGTGGCCGTACTGGCGTGCCGCTCCACGCTGTACCAGTCGTGCGTGTCCGTTACCTGTAACGCTAGCAACACCTTCGTGTACTACGGATCTTCCCAGCGGTATTACGCGTACTGTGCAGCTGCAGCGACCACCGGAGCGGCGCCAACTCCGCACATCTTCAAATGTCCAAATCGGGCCGTTTTCAACATGAACACGCGATCTTGTGTTTATACCTGCTTCGGACAGGGTAATTTTGTAAACACCAACGATCTGAACACGTACTACCAATGCTACCTGTCTAACGGTCGAATGGTGTCCCAGCTGAGAAGATGCCCAGTGGGACCAAGTGGGGCGACTACGTTCAACCAAACGTTGGGGTATTGCACGTGAGAAAATTTGGGAAATTATGTGGTTATGCGGATATTTATTGAGATATGTGGTAGATTACAAAGCTATTGATTCGTTTGAAAGCTTTTCTGGATAATAAAGGAATTATGGTTCAAGATAAAGGTACTAATTTGTTGGTGGAGGAATTGTGCAGACTCCTTTGGATTTGTCAAACGTTTTACCTACAGGACACTTTTCTAGCATTGCTTCACCTCCAACCTCAAAACAAGTATAGAAAACACTTGGATCCGAATCTACACCGAATCTTCCTACTGCCGTACACTCGTACACACATCCTTTGCCGTTGAACTTGGTATCATCTGGACACTGGTACATCCGGATGTTGATCGACATAGCCCCTTCCAGCTGACAGAATCCAAAGTAACGTTTACTCTCACCGTACGGAGACAATACCTCATCGGCGTCACACTCAATCCGGATACAGTCTTCGTCGGATAGCTTCTTTTTACACATACTAGTTTCCGGATTGTAAACATATCCCGCAGGACACATGGCCACGTCGGACATTACGTTCAATTCTTCGCAGTAGTGATACAGCCAGCAAACGTTAGGATCTACGGACGAAAAAGATCGTCAACACCATCCAAACCTCCCATTCTCCCCAAAAATCTCACCCGGGAACCAGCCCTCTCCGGTACACCACAAATGATTAGGTTCACAGCCGCCACTAAAGTCGGGCACATCCGAACACTCGCCCTTGTTGCAAAACGGCTTATCGGGATTCACCATGCTGCAGTAGCGATACTCCGTTGAGGCGCCCAAGCACACCTGAACCATTTCACACATGCCGGGAGTGCAGGTGGTGTAATAGCTCAGGCCATCGCACTGCTGGTCCGAAGACGCTGCCGCAGCAGATGGATCTACACCTCGATGGGTGGTACGGTTTAGGAAGGTTCCGGGAATATCCGCCCGGATTAGAGCGACTAGCTGGACCGATACCACGAGAATGAGAAGCTTCATACTGATAGAGGTGAACTAGGACTTGTGATTGAGGTTCGGAGCTTTTATAGCTGGAGAATAATTTGGAACGAGGGGGTACAGTGGCTTTCAAAAACTCAATCAGACTTGAAACATAACTTTGGATTGTTGATGTAGTTCAATTTCGTCAAGGTATGATGAATGTGGGCTCCCTAAACACGTTCAAATCAACAGAATTGAATACAAGTGAAGTTTTTGCCAATAAATAATAATTTACCACCTTACTTTTGCTTTCATGCTGTACGTAAGTGCGCATGTTTTTTTTTTTAAATATGTATCACAGAAATTTAAAATTTTATTTATTGATAGGAAATTCACTAAAGTTTAGCTCTGTCGATTGGTGAGTGTTCAGGGAGTCCAAATCTATCATATTTTGACGAAACTGACCCTTTTACTGATATCATCTTCAAAACGTTGAATAGAGTAATTTTCTTTAAAAAAATTAATATAGTAATTATTTTGAAAGAACACTTTTCTATGCAATCAAAAAATGTCAACCAGTGTTATTGATAAAGATAACCAAATGCGTAAGTCAATCTTTACAACATGAACTCAATAGAGCCGAATTTAGATCCGGTTGTTAGTCAAGTGATAAGCGGTACTTCACCAATGATAACATAAAATACAAGCCTTAATGTGATTTATGATGGCTATGAATGTATCTCTTGGTGAAAAATAAAAATAAGATTGAAATAAAACACCAAATAAACCTTTTGACCTACTTATGAACCATACCCGAAATAATTGAATAAACTATGGAATTTGGCAACTTTTTATTTGGTACGAGATATTTCAGGAAGACGCGACACACTTTCTGAGTTTTAAGATGTAATTTATCGATTATACACTTTACGTTCTTAACTTACACCATCGGTGTCCTACACGCCGATCTAGATGCATCAAACACCTTCCCTGGGGCACAAGTCATGCTGATCGCTTCACCGCCCTGTTCGTAACACTCGTAATAGGCACTCGGGTTGGCACCGTTTGCAAAACGACCCACTTCAGGGCACTGGTACGAACACATGCGTCCGTTGAACGTGGTCCCATCCGGGCACCTGTAGATTCTAGTATCGGAATACGAATATCCGTTGGGCATCAATTCGCAGTATCCGTAGAAGCGTTTGCTGGTTCCGTAGCGGGAAAACAGCTCGTCCACCGTACATCGAACTCTCATGCAATTTTCCGGCCCAGTTGGCAGTTTACAGGCCAACGCTTCCGGATCAAAGACTTCCCCCTCGGGACACTGCAGTACGGTGGACAGCACCTGCGGCGATGTGCAATTGTGGTACAACGAACACACATCTGGATCTGCGAATGCATAGTATTAAAAATCACTCAAAACAAAGAAAGAACAAAATCTTACCAGGGAATATCCCAGTACCAGAGCAATAAATCACCCTTGGGGAGCAGTCTTCCAGGCTAAAGTCCGGAGTTTCGGAACACTCTCCCCGGTTACAGTATGGTTTGCTGGGGTCCAAAGACGGACAGTATCTGTACTCTGTCATGTCTCCCAGGCAAATCAGGACGTATTGACACATGCCACCGCCTCCGCAGGTGTTGTAGTACCGTTGACCATCGCACTGTTCATAGGACGCTACTGGAGAGAAGTTGGTCTGGAGCAGCGTGAGCTGAAAGAACGTCGCTAGGACCAGAAGCTCCATGGTGAAGATCTGTACTGAAGTTACGGATTATCAAACGGTTGAGTTTTATGTGATTTTCGGTTGTTTATTCTCAGGATATTTGCTCTGTGATTACAGTCTGCAGATATGATATGGTATCTTTTTTTTTATTGTTGTATTTTTGTTCCGAGAAATTCATCCATTAAATAAAATGATAAAATTATAATTTTTGGTAGGCATTTTTAATAACTATAATCAAAAACATCTTAAGAAAAAATCAATTAGCATTTTAATAGAAGTTCAATATTGTTTGCATAAATATAGAGAAAAATGATTTTAATAACTGGTTTTATAAAAAAAGTTTTGAAATTTGTGAACATCTTGTGACTGAATTTCCGTTTATTTTTGATTTTTGGTTAAACAATGATAAATAATGTGAATTTTTCATTCACACGGGATATACCATGAGTCATCAACTCAAATATCAGACAATTTGGTTAATATAGTCTTGAGAAATTATGACACTCGTAAATAAATAATTTGTTTTAAGGACATCCCAAGTAACATTTCAGGCTTTATCATAGCTGTTACAACCGTTATAAAACCTATCAGCCAATACAAACATTAAAACCACTAATTCGTAACAAGATCCCCAGAACCCCGTTAAACCCTTACTTACACCCAAAAGGACCTCCGAAAAAGGTTGTTACGGTCTATTTACAAACCCTACATAGGAGTTCACTGGGACGGGACGGCTGGATAGAGTCTTCTTTTTGAATGTTTACGTTTGTATTCTTCTTCTGTTTTTTTGCAAGAAAATTCGTGTTCGAATACAAATATCAAGCAATCTGTGATTCAGATAGCTTGACAATTCAAATTTTCTTGATTATGTTTTTCAACTCAGTGCTCAAGCATGCGGATGACTTTTTCTTTGGTTGAAATGTTGTTTAGTTTTTCCTCGCAGTTTTTTTTTAATTTGACTGTTAAAATTTGCGGTTGGACGTGGGTGGAGAATCCTGAGTTTATGTTCCATCGTTTTACGGTGGATCCGTTCATAAGGAGCTGCCGAATACAAATCACTAGAAATTGTTGGCAAATCAAAGATGACTCGAGGTCACGCTCGAGGTAAATGATACGATACGATCACGACGAGACAGAAAAAGTTCACTTCTTTAATTTTTAATGTGTTTTTTATATGAAAGATTTTTGGATTTGAAAAGTGCAATATGATTTGAATGAGTTTTCTTACTTCAATTTAAAAAAAAAATCTAAAAAGCCTGCAAGTCATTAAATGGGAGGTTAAGTTTTTTCTTATCTATAAATCTGCTCCTGTCGTTGTCCCGTTATGCACAGAAACTTAATAAATCTTTATAAATCCAGTTCTACGATGTTGTTTCTTCACGCAACATTTTAATTTCACGGGACGCACAGGTTTAATATTGTTCAATCTAGATGAAATTTCTATGTAACGCGCAAAAAAAAAAAAAGATAACAATAGTTTTAAATGGGCAAAAGAATCGTCAGTTCATGAAATGTATTGTTTTTTAAAATGAAAATGTTGATAAGTCGACATTCGGTGTACGATAGAAATAAATGCCTTTTAATTGAAAATATTTCAATCAATCTATTAATGCAATTTAAAATTATTTGTGAAATTGATTTAAAATTGTTTTATTTTTTTTTCAACTCAAATTACAATACTTCTCATTTTCTCCTCATAAGAAAGGACTGGTTTAGGTTGACAGAAGCGGCTATGTTGAAAGTGGTTTAGTTTGACAATAGGTTTTTTTCTCTTTGTTTATCCCATCCCAGGGAGTTCAAAGCTTTACAACTAGATCCTAACAACCTTCTCAAAGCCTTTGTTAAAACCTAGTCTTGAGTTTTTATCAAATGATATTTCATACGTCTTCAAACGTCTTATGCCAAACAGGTTTTGTTTTGGCAAAACAAAAGTCTTCGTCCTGCCAAATGATATAATGGAGATGGTTGTCAAAAACGGCGATTGTAAGTATATCAATATCTATGGAGGTCATCAAAATAATTTGAATGCTTATTTTTCGCAATTGAAGGCTCAAATTCAGCTGCGGTTGAAATTTCATTGATAAATGTAGGGGAGATAGAGCCAAAAAAATCAACTCGCTTCATAAAAAATGCTATGTTAATAATATCAGAAATTCAGTAAAAATTAAGGATTTCACAAAATTTCTCAGCAAAGGTGGTGGTCAATCAAATTCAATCCGAACAAGCGTTTAGCGCCATATTTATGCACTGCTAATTGGCCGCGTTAAAAGCTTTTTCAGGAGCTTGTGATTTTAAGTAAGCTTTTTGCATGTCTAATGGCACTTGACAGCTAAAACACCCTTGGTTTTAAAGAAGCATGCGATAAAACCGTTTGGCATGAAGTTGCCGTTGGGTTTTCAAGACTCTCTTAAAACTTTCATAAAACCTTATTGAAAGCCATGAGGTTTTTATTGTCACAAGGTTTTATGTCCGAGGTATAAAACCCTGCTAGAACCTATTAATTAGCTCTTGCTTATTGGTTGCGTTGAATGCTCAAATAAAACTATTAAGCAATCAAAATGCTATCATAAAACCTTAATAAAACTAGGTGGTGGCTAGTTGATTTAAAAATGTTACTTGGGAGGTTTTATGTCCGAGGCATAAAATTTTGTTAGAACTTATTAATTAGATTTTGCTTATTGGCTGTGGTGAATAAGCTATTAAGCAATCAAGATGCTACCATAAAACCTAAAACTAGGTCTTGGCTACCCAAGTAGCACACTTTATTCGCCAAGAGATTTCTGAACTGCTTGTTGAACTCGTTTACTATGTTTTTCCAACGTCCCTGAGGACTCTTGAACGCTGGAAAAAGCGCACGTTTTTCAGTTGTTGAACATCTCTCATCCGTCAGAAATGTGCGTGGTTTAAGTTAGTTTTGCAAATGCAAATCATCCTTGCATAGAGAACGTTTGTTAAACATCTCATAAGAACTCTTGTCTATAAGGTTCTGAATTGGGTTAGGTGAACGTTGTTAGAACCGTTTAACAACATCCTGCCTTTAAGATTCAGAAGTGAGTTAGGAAATCGTTTTGAGAACCGTCCAAGAACATATCGTGGCAGACAAGAAATTTAAAAAGGCTTTTCATAATATACGTCCCAAGTATTCACTTTAAATATATTTTCTTTATTTTAAACTTTATTTGTGAGTAATGTCAATTTACGATACTTTAACTACTAGTAATTGTGATTTATCAGTTTTGACAGGGATACGATGAATAATAAAAATATCAACAAAAAAAATCATTCAATTTCATTATTATGCTTCTGGAGATATTTTTTTTCTTCATTTTTTTAGTACTAATCAACATCGCTTGCTGCTATATACACTCTGCTGCTGGTCCCCCCCCCCCGGTGGCTGCATTTTCAGTTTTCCTTTTTGATGAAGAATCCTCACGGCAAGTATCGAACCCTCGATCACTCCAAATGTCAAGTCCGGGCGCGCGTCTGCATCTTTCCACGAGGGGTTATGTTGGATGAGCAGGCCTGCTAAAACTTCCCTTGAACATAAGCTGTTTCTATTTTTAGAACTCTCTGTGCTTGTTTCATCAACATGTTCTTTCTCGGTTTTTAAAACACGAAGGCAAACTACACATAAACAACTTGTTTACGAGAAATCCCAACCGAAGTCAAAGGTCAAATCTACTATGTTATCATGTTTAGCAAACTGAAATGAAACATCATGTCTGCAAATTCATTTTGCTCTCCGAGTTCTACAAGCATGTTTCATTTAAGTCAGAATTAACTTCAAAATGAACTTTTCGTAATCCGTTGCTAGATTTGGCATTTATGTTACACAACCATGTTTAACAATGGTTTTTTGAGCAAAATTTGAACAATTTACCAATTGATATGACACTTGTTCAATAATTAACGTATAAAAACACTTGTGTAGCAATTGTTCAACAAAAATATAAAAAAGCGATGTTTTTCTTGCTACTTGGGTAGTTGGTTTAAAAATGTTACTTAGGAATCTTATCAAATTTGACGGTTCTCTAAGCGTGTGCAATATCTTTTTGAAACTTTCAGACGTGGTAGAATAGTAGGCTCTGCCGAGCTGGAGCTGTCTAAAATTCAAAATTTTTGCGATGTGTACACAGTTATAAAAATCATAGTAACATTACAACAGGGAAGGATGTCTTTTATGTAAATGTTAATTTACCACTTTTTCAGTGTAGTCTAAATAAAGTTAATATTACATCATGTACTCATTACAGATGTCAAATTCTAGTGTTTTTTGTAAGGTCTTATAAACATATGAAAGACAATAGTTTATTGGTCCTTTTTAAAAATTACACTTTTTTCACTTTTTTTCTGACATAAACCCCTTCCCAGATGTTATATCACAATTTTTTTACTGTGTATGTAATATAAGAATGCACCCAAACATAAATTATTTATTGTTGATGGAAATAAGGTTTGGGGAAATATTGGATTAAATCAAAAATCAAACCATCCACATTAACGAACCCCGGGTCTTTTGTGGTCTTTAGTACAAGTTTTTGCTCGAACATAGGAGTCCAAAGGCTTGAATGGGGAGAGCACTCAAACCTATTTCTACTTTAAGGAATCTTCCACCCCAGTGTTTGAACTGACGACCTTTGGATTGCGAGTCCAACCGCCGCCAGCGATTCCACCGGAGTAGGCTTGGTAATTGGAATAGTGGATAAAGTCTTAGTCAAATCTACATTAAATGTAAAAACTATGTCTCTCTCTCTCTCTCTCTCTCTCTCTCTCTCTCTCTCTCTCTCTCTCTCTCTCTCTCTCTCTCTCTCTCTCTCTCTCTCTCTCTCTCTCTCTCTCTCTCTCTCTCTCTCTCTCTCTCTCTCTCTCTCTCTCTCTCTCTCTCTCATCTCTCTCTCTCTCCCAAGATTTTAGAATGAAATAATTGCATGACATAAACAAATTAGTAAGCGTATTTTATTCTGTAAGGTTTATTAACATATTAAAAACCACACCTCCTTGACAACTTATGCAATCAGCGTTCTACAAGCTTTTCTAGCCGTGTCAAACACCTTCCCGACAGGACAAGTTTTTCGAATCGCATCGACCCCCTGCTCGTAACACTCGTAGTACACACTAGGATCGGTACTATCTCCAAAACGACCCACTTCGGCACATCCGTACGAGCAGCCCTTCCCGTTGAAGGTGGTTCCATCTGGGCACTTGAAAACTTTGATGAAAACATAAGACATTGGACCTGCGTACATTTCGCAGTATCCGTAAAATTGCTTGCTGGTTCCGTAGCGAGAAAACAGCTCGTTGACGTCACACTTGATCTTCATGCAATCTTCCGGCACAGTTGGCTGCTTACAGGCCAATGCTTCCGGATCGAAGACCTCCCCCGTTGGGCACTGGAGTACGCTTGATATAGTGTTGATAGCGGTGCAGTTGTGATACAGGGAACAGATATCTGGATCTGTTAGAGAACATTGGATTTTTAATCTTCTAGAAGTTAAGTATGTAGCAGCGTAAACTTACCTGGGAATATTCCCTCTCCGGTGCAAATAAGCATCCGTGGATTACATTCCTCGTCAAAGGTTTCAGGAGTTTCCGAACATTCACCCCGATTGCAGTACGGTTTGGTATAGTCCATCATAGGACAGGATTTGAACTCTTGCATGCCTCCCAAGCATATTTGGACGAACTGGCACATGGCACCAGCTCCGCACGTTGTGTAGTACCGCTGACCATCACATTCTTTAAAAGATGATGCCACAACTGGGCGGAAGTTTGTCTGGAGCAGCGCTAACTGGAGCAACGTAGCTAGAACCAACAGCTTCATCGTGATGATCTGCACTGGAGTACGCAGAACCGTGAGGTTGGATTTTATAAGACGGATGGCGAATTTCGAAGGTTTGTTTGTTTAGTGATTATGCCTGATGTTGTTTGAAAAAAAAAAGCTTTTGGCAAGTATATTTTTGGGCTGTAAATTATCCTTATGCCAAGCAATAACTCTGCAAATTTAGAGGTGTATGTCACCTATGTTCAGGTAAATGTCGCATTGAATTTTAAATGGGTTTGAAAACGTAAAACATAATTTTGATAAAAATTACAGTTTTTTTAATTTCCAGCGTCAGTGGCGTGTAGGGCAGATCATTGTTCAGGTTTTGACATTTTAACATTGAAGTTTTGAACACTCTAAAGCACGGTACAGGCCTTCAAAGCCTAGCTTTTTTTTTTTGAAGAACCGGCCCCAGAAAAAAAAATATATTTTTGAGCAGGTAGGGGTCAAAGGGTGGAGCTCCAGCTCCTGTTACGTCCATTCAAGCTCATATTTGGGATTTGGGCTCAGTACGCCCACCGGAAAAATGTGATTTTTGTTTGGAAGGCAAGACATTTCAGACAAATCCAAAAAATGATCTGGCAACCCTGATTCATGTTATGACCACTTAATTGATATTTTTGCGCATTTTACACCGGATCAAACTAATAAGTAAGAATACTATGCCCGGATCCATCAAACATCTCATCGTTCAAAATGCAATTGAAAAAACCTTCCAAAAGAGTCTAAAAGATTGATGATCTGGCAGCCCTGTTACAGGTTATGACTCAATTGGTATGGTTGGATAGGTAATTTTCACAAATTACTGCATTTTTACCAAAAAACTCAAATTTTCAAAATATGCAATATGAGTATAAAGCAAAGCACAATTTTGTATGCTTTTGTCACTTTATTAAAGTTTTTTTCACAAATGTTTTTTTTCGAAAGTACTCAAATTTTCAAAATATGCAAAATGGTTATCAAATGACGAAAACGTTTGTATGATATGAAGCATACACAATTTGAATAAATGTATGAAGCATGCAAAATTTCGCTTCGTTTAATACTCATATTGCATATTTAGAAAATTTGAGTATTTACGAAAAAATACGGTTATTTGTGAAAATTTTAGCAATTAAAAAAAAATTCTAATATTTAATTCGTTTGATACCCATACTGCAAATTATGTAATTTTGACTTTTGAAAAATACGGTATTTTGTGAAAATTTTGGTATATATCACAAACATAATTCAATAAATTAAAATAAAAAACATAAAAAATTTTGCTTGGTTTGATACCCATATTGCAATTTTTGAAAATTTTAGTATTTTCGAAAAAATACGGTAATTTTCCAAAAAAAAACTAATAAATTGAAAGAGTATACAAAGTTTCAATTCGTTTGATACCCATATTGCAAATTATGAAAATGTGTGTCCTTTGAAAAAATACGGTATTTTATGAAGAATTCTTAGTACATAAAATACTCTCAAACTTATTTCATTTTCAAAAAATATATTCTTCGATTTGCGTGAAACTTTGTCCTTAGGGGTAACTTTTGTCCCCGAGCACGCTTATGAGGTTCATTTTTTGATAACGCGTGACGGAGGGGCGGTACGACCCCTCATTTTTGAACATGCGAAAAAAGAGTTGTTTTTCAATAATTTGCAGCCTGAAACGGTGATGAGATAGATATTTGGTGTCAAACGAACTTTTATGTAAAATTAGACGTGTTTTTTCTTACTTTGCAGGGTTTTTAAGAGTGCAAAAATGTTCTACAAATTTGTAGAGCGAGTTGCAGCGATTTTACAAAATACCGTATTATTAAAAAACACCTCTTTTTTGCATGTTCAAAAATGAAAGGGGTTGTACCGCCCACCGTCACGAGATATCAAAAAACGGACCTCGTATTCGTGATCAGGGACAAAAGTTACCCATTAGGATAAAGTTTCACGCAAATCGAAGAGGAGTCGGGGCAACTTTTCCCGATTTCGTGTGACAAATAATTTTGTCCAAGATTGCAAAACGATCTGAGTCAACCCTGACGTCAACCCGAGTCAACCCTGACGAGTTATTAGCGATTTGAAGAAGACGATTTTGTATGAAAATGTTTAGCGACTCTTATACCTCAACCGATTTGGCTCAAAATTGGCACAGTTACTCACTTTTGCCTAAGGTACCGAATCAGAGTGTGGGTCTCGTGGCGCAGGGGTAGCGGCTTCGGCTGCCGATCCCGATGATGCTATGAGACGCGGGTTCGATTCCCGCCTTATCCACTGAGCTTCTATCGGATGGTGAAGTAAAACGTCGGTCCCGGTTTCTCCTGTCTCGTCAGAGGCGCTGGAGCAGAAATCCCACGTTAGAGGAAGGCCATGCCCCGGGGGGCGTAGTGCCAATAGTTTCGTTTTTTTTACCGAATCAGAAGGTACCCCTGATAACGTTTTTTTCACTGTCACCCTGTTGACCACGTAAGTAATATTGCTTAGCGATTTCCCCATACAAGTTTTCACACTGCTTGATTTCTGTTGATTTGAATATAAAACATAGTGATAACTTCAATATTTTTATTTCATCAAAAAATAAATCATTTTATTCCATCATTTTCTCGCCTACATTATACACACCCCCTTCTCCGCGTCAAACTTTTTACCCGAGTTGCATATGCTTGAGCCAGACTCGAACCCACTTCCGTTTTCCCAGCACTCGTAAAACACCGTCGGGTCTTCGCTGTCCGGGAATCGTCCCGCAGCGGTACACTTGTAGACGCACTTTTGTCCGTTAAACTCAGTTCCCGGGGAACACTTTCCAACCCGGATCATCGATGGCACGATGTAATCAAAGATCATGCAAAATCCAAAGAACTGCTTGCTGGTGCCGTACGGAGACAAAATTTCATTTTTGTTACAGAAAACCTTCATACAGTCGGCTTCGGATTTCTTAAGCTTGCACAGGGTTGTTTCAGGGTTGAAGACGAAACCGTCGGGGCATCGGTAAACATCGGAATATAGGTGGGCAGCATCGCAGTAGTGGTACAGGTTACACGCCAACGCATCTGTTCAAAGATAATCGTTACATTAAGTTGATCTTATCAAAATTCACATCATAGCTTACCTGGATAATATCCAGACCCAAGACAATTAATTTGATTCGGAATACAGTGATCCCCGAGTGATGGTGTTGCAGAACATTCACCATTGTTACAGAACGGCTTTTCTGGATTCAAAAGTTCGCAATCCCGGTACACGGTTCCAACCGGACCCATGCAGGCTTGGATTGAGGTGCAACTATCGCAACTGGGAGGAAGAAAGTTCACTCCATCGCACTGTTGCGTGCTTCTGGCGAGCGATCGTCTGGCACCGGCCTTTGCTGAGGACACCAACGTTCCGGGAACGTCAGCTTGGGCGAACCCAACCAGGACGATCGCAAGAAGCAGCAGTTTCATGAACATCTTGACGGAACAAACTGAGAATGCTAAGCGTTGACAGGATCTTTTATAGCATATCATAGTGGGATTGTTGTTTGCTGAAGATAGCGATGCTGAAATGGTGGAAGAACCGAAATTTGCAGCAAAGGAAAAAACTTCCTTACACTCAAACGAAGGATCACTGACATTGAATGAAACGCTTTTAAGTTATAATAAATATACACAAAGGCTGTATCAAAAACAAAATGCCCCCAACTTTGTTAACATATGGAGGACTCTACTATGTCAAGATATATAAATAAAATATATTTTTTTGGACCGTGTTTTGAAAATTAACATATCACATGGAATTTCACCGGGTGGATAAAATATTTATATTTTTTTCAATGTTTACCCCAGCACTTTCATTTTTTTTATTATAAGATTTCCTAATCTGTTTATCACTCTTTCCACGAAAAGATGTTAAAGTAGTCTCAAATTTCAAAAAGAACTTAATTTTACGCTAAAGTTGCTCTAAATCACTTGAGTTGCCGCGTTATTTTAACAGATCTTTTAGGCTAATCTTATCTGACCTTCCTTTTGGCAAAACAAACAATCAGCTACGCATTTTATGTTTTCGTTTACAAAAATCATCTCAATCAACACTTGAAATACCTTCAGGCACTGTTTAGCATCACTTTACTCGGTGTGATATGAGGGGTGTTTCTGAAGATTAGTTTTATCTTGTTGAAAATTTCATCTGTTTACTCCCGAACATTGTAAACTCCAACCAAATTTTACCACAATCATCTCAGATATAAAAACCTCGTCAGATAGAAACCAACCTCAGTGAACGGAAACAAAATGAAGCTGCTGGTACTAGCCGTGTTGGTCCAGCTGTCCTTGGTTCGGTCCGATGTCCCCGGATCGTTCGTTAACCGAACCTTGCTGGGCATGCAACCGGCATCGCTGTCCACGGGCATGTGCGACGGCCATCGGTACTACACCAACTGCGGCATGGGATCGTGTTATGACGTGCAGGTGTGCCTTGGACCCTCGACCGAGTACCGATCCTGCAGCATGTCGAATCCGGATAAACCGTTCTGCAACAACGGGGAATGCTCGGCAGAACCCGTGTTCAGCCAGATGTGCTGGCCAACTCAAATTTATTGCACCTCTGAGGGATGGTTTCCAGGTAAGAGTTCTGCTTGAAAATATTCTTGAAAAAAGAAACAACTTCCATTTCATTTAGATCCCAAAACATGTTCCATTTACCACTCCTGCGAGGGTCCGTACAGTATGTCGGACGTATACCAGTGTCCGTCCGGGTACGTTTTCAACCCGGAAACCACGTTCTGCAAGAAGAAGCAAACCGACGAGGACTGCATAAAGCTAGATTGCAGGCAGAAAACGGCTCTGACGCCCTTTGGTAATAGCAAGAAGTACTTTGCTTTCTGCAACCCGATGGGTATTTCGACCTACGACATCAGAGTGTACCAGTGTCCAGCGGAAACGGAGTTCAACGGAAAAACTTGCGTGTTCAAATGTCCCGACCAAGGTCGATTCGCAATGGTATCGAACTCTAAAGTTTACTACGAGTGTGCGGCTGCCGGGGAGGATGGAGTAGCTGAAGTTTGCGAAGAAGAGCTAGTTTATGATGGGGCGACAAAGGTTTGCGTTCAAATGAATATCTGAAATATAAATTAAAACGTTTAAAAGTTCAAAAACCCCATTGTACGATTCAAAATAAGTTAAGCTAAAATATTGCAATGTGTTTTTGTAGGACAATTCTATGAATGCGTTTTTCTTTAACATTGAAAATCAACACTTTTTTCATGATTAAACAACGATGTATGAAAAATACTATCTGAGTATCCCAGATCTAAGGCGGACTCTTTAAACATATTTTTTCAAAGATTACAAGCTCGGTCATGACTTCATGAAGCCAACATAGCTTGCAAATTACAAGGAATGACAAAAATGACTGCGCAGGCTCAGATCGAGGGGAAGCATAAACTCTGGAGTCCAGAGAAACACGTACACTATAAATTTAAAAAACATCAACTGCGTTGTAATAAATTATGTCACTCATTTGAGGGCTGTTTATCATTTTAGCACATATATCGAAAAGTATTACTTTTCGACACTGTTTTGGTTTTTTAATTGACTAAACACACAGACGAAAAAAACCGGGGAAACAAACGTTTCACTCAATAATCCAATTCAAATGTGTTTTTTAATAGCCAACTCGTTGCAAAACTCGATTTAATCACCACTTGTCGTATTACTTTGTAACTTGTTGTATAAACAAGAAAAATAGCTAATTTTGAATTGGTCCCAATGCTCATTTTATAAAAAAAAGCTTACACGTCAAATCTAGCGTCAAATAAAAATACTCTGCATGAATTTATTTATTTTATATTCAAACCGCAAACGTAAAATATGACTTTAAATAAAACATAATCTCAAAAAACCATCTCCAATCGATTTAATCTTCTGCAGGCTTCACACAGAATCCCTCCTTTTCGCTAAAAACCTTCCCACCACTGCACTCCCTCGCAATCGCCGTCAACTTCTTCGCCGAATTTGTGTAACACTGGTAGAACTTGCTCGGATCGCTATCGTCCGCGTAGTTGCCCTCCTTGGTACACTGGAACACACAACTGAGGAGCCCATCAAAGTTCGCCCCCGCCGGACACCTGAGCATCACAACCCCGTCCGAGCTGCAGAACGCGTAGTGGCTCTTGCTGCTACCGTAGCTAACGAAGATCTTCTTCGGATCACACTGAACCCGAACACAGTCCGCGTCCTTGGTTCGCTGCTTGCACTGGTTGGTGTTGACGTTGAACACGTAGTTCGGTGGACACTGGTACACGTCCGACTGTTGACCCTCCGCGTGGCAGTAGTGGTACAGGTCACACAGGTAAGCATCTGGAATGGTCAATAAAGCTTTCGTACTGGATGGTTGACTCGTCAATCTTGAACTCACCTGGGAAGAACCCTTTTCCGGTGCAAGTCATCACCGGAGCTGGGCAGTCCTCGTTGAAGACGGCCTCGCCGGTGCAAGCTCCGTTCACGCAAAATGGCTTGCTCGGGTCGCTTTCGGCGCAGGACCGAACGTCCCGGAACGGTCCCAGGCACACCATCAGCTCGCTACAGCTGGAACACGTTGCGTAGTACGCACTTCCGTCGCATTCCGAGGGAAAGGCTCTGGTGGAGGAGGAGCTGGCGAGATCCGTCGATGATACGTTGAGCAGCGTCCCAGATGTTTCTGCTTGGACTGGGGATGAAGGCGTGAGTGCCGCGATAAGCAGCGCAGCAACCAGGTTGGCCAACATGGTGCAGACTGTGGGATTCTGACTGGGGTGGATGACTGAATGGTGCGGAATTTAAATGGAGACTGTTTTATCTCCTTTTTGGGACAGATAATGTTGCTGCTTAATAGGGTTGAAGATTATTTTTTGGGTATAAATCCGCGTTTTCAGCAAGTTGACCAAAACCTTTAAAAATCTTTGTATCAGCCTTATAACGCAAAATACTGTAGTGCCCTTAATAACTATTAATGAAATAAATTGCAATCTTTTTGCAAATTGCATCTTTTGACATACGGCACAAGTTGGTAAAAACTCATTTGGCAGTGCTGCCAATTTTTGGAAAAAAAATATATTTATTGAAAAACGTGGAAAAATGTCAAACCACATTTTCAAGCCAAGATATTTTCTGATGTAAAATTTAAAAAAAAGCTCTGTATGTTCTATAGACCGCTTGTTTGTTTATACATGATATGAACTCATGCCCAATATGAGCCCTCTACTACAAAAGGAAGTGGGGTTAAACGGGCATTGAAGTTTGAGGTCCAAAAACATTAAAAATCTTAAAATTACTCGCATTTTTGTACAACTTGATCAACCCGTACCCAAACAAACACGAGTTTGACGTATCCAAACGAGCATTTGCCTTTACGTTCAGCAAAACTTATCAGTGTTGCCAAGCTCAAAGCATACGTTGCCAGATCGATTTAGCAAACTTAGAACAGAGTCTCTATTTAGGGTCACTATTCCCTATCACCAAAGAAGCCATTTTGTGTCATTGTTTCACCCACACAAGTCTCCATACAATTTTGTCAGCTGTTCATATAAAAATGGTACGTAAATAGTGATTTTTGGAAAAAAATACTCATTTCCATACATAATATTATCACTGACGTCAGTTTGTCAGTGATATTATTATGACTTAATGTTTTATGTGAATTTGAATTTGCTATCGAAAATACTTTACAGATTGTGTGATAAGGTGCCTCGTTTTCAAGAGAAATCGGACGATTAGTTGCTGAGACATTGGCAAATCCTCGGGAAATTACGCGTTAGTTTGAAGTGTTGGAGTTGGCATGAGTTCATATCATGTATAAACAAACAAACGTTATTTTTATAAGAGATTAGAAAAACAAAATCTTTAAAGATTTTATTGTTTGAACATAAAATTGATCCTAAAACGGACTTGCTACCCTTATTTGCAGAATTTCATCTTGTTGAAAAAATAAAAATAAAAATAAATAAAAGATTACAATGGGTGGCATGTTTCGCGATAAGAATGCAATTTAAAAAAGATTGTTGCATCCGTTTGTTTCAAATGGTACTTGAGCAATTCTCTACCAAAAACCGGAAATGGATTTTATGTATATTTTGTTATTTGAATCAAACTTGGTGGGGGCCTTCCCTATGACCAAATAAGCTATTTTGTGTAATTGGTTCACCCATACAAGTTTCCATACAATTTTGGTTGCAATCCATACAAAAATGGTACGTAAATATTCAAACAGCTGTAACTTTTGAGTGAATTTTCTGATCAACTTTGTGTCTTCGACAAAGTTGTACGTATTGTTGAGGACTATTGAGAAAAAATAGATACACGATTTTTTTTGCAGATTTTCAATCAACTTATTTTTCACAAAAACTTAATTTCCCAAAATACGTATTTTTTTATTTTCGAGATTTTTTTATATGTTTTAGGGGACAAAACCCCGCAACTTTTGAGCCATAGAGAAACATGGTCAAAAAATCTGCCGCCGAGTTATAATTTTTTGAAAAATAGTGATTTTTGGAAAAAAATGAAATTTCACGCAAAAACAAATTTGACGTGATTTTTAAATGTAAAATTGAATTTCCAATCGAAAATTACTTTAAGGATTATTTGATAAAAGGCTCTGTTTTTAAGATATAACCACCGAAAGTTTAATTTTAGCGAAATATTTGCAGTTTTTGATTTTTAAAAACAGTGACCATGAGAGACAATTCTTATTTTTTTTTTTGAAATGTTCAGAAAATTTGCTATGAAATTGTCTAAGAGACATTGAAGATTGGACCTCGGGTTGCTAAGATACAGCCGCTTTAAGAAAAAGAAACAGGAAAATTCAAGTTTTCTAAGTCTTACCAAAACAACCCACCATTTTCTAATGTCGATATCTCAGCAACTAATGGTCCGATTTTCAATGTTAAATGATGAAACATGCGTGAAATTTTCCGATCTTTACGAAAAAAATATTTTGAAAATAATTAAATCATGACTAGCATTTTACATGAGCGTAATATTCAATGTTTGGCCCTTTTGAAATGTTTTTTTCGAAAGATCGAGAGACGAATGTTTCATGTATTAACATTGAAAATCGGACCATTAGTTGCTGAGATATCGACATTAGAAAATGGTGGGTTGTTTAGGTGAGACATAGAAAACTTCAATTTTTCCTGTTTCTTTTCTTTCAAGCGGCTGTACATCAGCAACCTGAGGTCCAAGCTTTAATGTCTTTTGGACAATTTAATAGCAAATTTTCTGAACTTTTCAAATAAAATATTTTTAGAAATGGTCACTCATGGTCACTATTTTTCAAAATCGAAAAACTGCAAATATTTCGCTAAAATCAAGCTTTCAGTAGCTATATCTTGAAAACAGAGCCCTTTATCAAAAAATCTGTAAAGTACTTTTCGATTGGAAATTCAGTTTAACATTTGAAAATTACGTCAAATTTGTTTTTACATGAAATTTCGATTTTTTTCCAAAAATCCCCATTTTTCAAAAATTTAAACCTCGGCGGCAGTTTTGTGAAAGAAAAATTGATTGAAAATCTGCAATTTTTTTCCGTGTACCTATTTTTTCTCAATAGTTCTCAACAATACTTACAACTTTGTCGAAGACACCAAAATGATCAGAAAATTCACTCAAAAGTTACAGCTGTTTGAATATTTACGTACCATTTTTGTATGGACAGCTGTGAAAAATTGTATGGAGACTTGTATTTTGTCATAGGGAAGGCCCCCACAAAGTTTGAGCCAAATCAAAAAATACAAAAAATAAAAATGGTCAAAATCGGCCGATTTCGTAGAGAAATGCTCACTTAAGGGTTGAACGGTACTGGTGTACTTAGTTTAAAAAATAATTCGACAGTTTGAAAAACCTAGTTTTTCAAGAAAGAGTAAAATTTACAAATTATTTAAATTGAAATAAAAAAATAATTGTGATGATGCTGAATGCAATTCTGAATTTTCTTCAGCACATCCGAAGATTTCAGCCCTGTCATGGATGAAATTCAAACTACCCATATATGCATGCTGTATGATGTACCTACATCAGATAAGATTAATTAACAAACTGCGACGCACTGATTCTTGGAACGGTTTGCACAATATTTACTGAGGTGATTGTTTCAAAAGTTGTTTGTGTTGCATAACAGAACTTGAACTTCACAGACTGATGAATAGGAAACCGGATCGATTCAACTAGAAATTATTTTTAAAATTATGTTGTAATCTTTGAAGTTTTGAGTGTGAAAAAAATTTAAATGATCATTGTACTTGTTACACTATTTCGGTCAATTTTTGTTAGGGGAAGATTCCATCGTTTGAAAAAAAGAATACCGTAAACTGGGGTGACTTTGATAGCCCGGGGTGACTTTGATAGGTTTTTCAAATGCCCGTCAAATAAGTATCTAAACATTTTTGAGAATTTTAAGTATGTAAGCATTAAGAGATAGCTTATTATCGAACATATATGCAAAAATGTGACTGTTAAATTGGATGTATCAAAATAAGTGGCCAAATCAAATTTCTATCAATGTCACCCCGGGCTATCAAAGTCACCCCAGTTTACGGTACCTTGCTCTGAGGGCATGTACAGAACATCTGAAATATTTTTTTTATTGTTTTATATACAATTTTATCTTAAGAAGTAGCTCAAGTACTGTCATCAGGGGTGATATTTCTGCATTTTTGTAGACCCAATCTCACCCCAGACCCAATGTCACCCCTTCTGACGGTAGCATCTTACACTTAGTGAGAAATGTAGACCAATGGTTTGAGTACGATCGCTTTGCGTTTAGTTAAGGTAATATTTGGTTAAGTATGAGCCCTTTTAAGGCAGCGGAGTTGGGCACTTTTTTGGTGACTCACAATCTTACTCCAGCTCCCAGAAAGACCCGATTCCATCGATTCGTACTCTAAAGCTTGTTATCCTTAGTTATAAAGCGTCCATGATCGAAGAAGAGATTTCACGAAATTAATAACGCCGATGTGGTTAGTTCGACTGTCCAAAATGTTCTGATTTTATTGTTATCGAAAAGTCCCCCAGAGCCTCACACATGAGGTACTGAGGCTTATTGAGCATTAATCGAGCAACTTGCTTTAATCGCGGCGAGGTAAATGAAGTTATGCTTTGTTCGCAGTTTGGATAGCTGTTGTCGGCTGTGCTGATGATGTTGGTGGCATCGATCAATTATACGGAAAGCAATTCCGTAACTCCTATTATTTCGAACTATGCTGTGATATAATGTTATTTAAAAACTGTTGTTAGATTGATTATCTCTCACATTTATTTAACAAATTCTCACATTATTCATCATTGCCTTCTTTCGGTGGAATAATTGCAACACATCTCTTGGCCTTTGAATCAAACGTCATTTTCGCCCCACAAGCCATTTCCAAATAAGTTAGCTTTCCGGACAAGCTGATGCACGAGAAGTACCGCTTTGGATTTGCAGTATTGGCAAACAATCCAACTTTGGGACATTTGAACACGCATTTGCCCAATTTGGAATCGAATGTAGCTTCTTCTCCACACGCAAAGACGTACGCTTTCTCCAGCTTGGGTGGCGTTTGAGTGGTGTCAAACTTACAGTAAGTATAGTACTGACTGTCACCCGGAAAGGCCGAGAAGATCGTCTCCGAATCGGTCTGGTTGCAAACCTTCGGACAGGACCCGGTGTACTGCTCACATGCGATGAATTTACTGCTGAACCGTGTGCCATCCGGGCAGTAGTACGTAACTGGTACAGCTGATGCGTCGCTGCAGTCATGGTACTGCTGGCAAGAGCTCGTATCCGGGTAGAATCCAGGCCCAGTGCAGGTGAAGTCAGACGAAGCGGCGGAACAATCCTCTACCGAGCTGTCCGGTGTCTTTTGGCAAACTGCTCCGGTCTGCGACATTGCGCAATGTGGAGCCGAAGCCGGGCAAGCCTGCTGTGGGTTGTCCGCGTCCTTGCTCTCATCCGAAGAGATGCAGATCTTAATCGTGCTACAGTCGGTACATGCCGTTGATCGCGTTCCGTCACATTTTTTCTCCGGGTATGGATCTTTAACGCGCAGCATACCTGGCACGATGTCGTGCGATTGTGTCGTGTAGCATCCTGCCTTCTTGAAGGAAAAATGTTACTATTTTTCAATTGGAATTCATTCCTAAAAACAACTTACCAAAGCGGCGGAAAATAGAACGAAGATCGGCAGAAGTACTGAAGGATTCATGGTCGAATGAGAACTTGTTGTTCTAGCTTCGAAGTTCGAGTCTTTTATACTTGGTCACAGTATTGAAAAATATATAGTATAAACGTGTGATCTATCTATCCTTACCTGTTTTGGCACATAATGGTCGAATTTTGATCAGTTATTTGCTATTGAAAAGGTGCTATGAATAATATTTTTACAATAATGCCGTTCAGCTTAGTTTGATGAACTGTTGGGTGTGAGATGCTTTATCCATTTGGAATGATCGTTTAAACTTCATAACAAGTTGTTTTGCAACTACAAGCCATTTTAGTAAACCAAATCTTACCAAAAGACGCTTATTCTGAATAACTTAGACAGTTTTCTTATTTATATCTTGAGGAAGAATTCGTAAGCTTTTTAGAAAAAAACGAGCCACGGGTTACGGAAGCCACAGAAACACTTCCAACTCGTAAGCGGTAGATTTGGGTTTAAAAACCCTAATTTAAAAAAATATGTTTAAAAAAATTCTTAATTTAAAAAAAATGATGTCTATGTATAATGGTGTTACTTCCAGTGTTATCTGGTGTTGGCGGAAATCATCGAAATAATTCGAAAATAAAGTCCATTATCCAATTTCAACTCATGTTCAACAAAATCATGAAATCAAGAGTATCAAAATAGTCCCAAGAACGTATTCGTAGTTAACCAACCTCGTCCCAATTGTAGAAGCCCAATCAAAATTGCAAGCCCCGTTGAAAACATTCACTTTCTCCACCTCCATGATCCATGGCAAATAGTTTGCAGCACTTGTTGTCACACTTACGTCAATTATTGTCGGCTAGCCGATCAGTCTACTCGGCGCGTGTGTATGTTCTCAGATGAGAAGAGTTATGATTGATTAGCAACTTCATAAAAATTTTCGGGTTTGTTTGCGAGCCAGCCTACCGTTAAACGGATAGCTTGTTTGCTCGTTATTTGCATGACCGAGTTAGGGATTGAGGATTTGGTTTTCAATTAGGGTGACTGAGGATCGAATGTAATTGTATATAAAGGTTGGACTCAGAGGTTGTGACCAGTCAACTAGTTACTACAAGAAGATGAAGACCTGGAGAGCTTGTGTTGGAGCGATTGGAGTTCTGCTGGTTTTGGTAAGACTTTTGGGAAAATCTTGCATTAGCAGTCGTAAAACTAACTAGAACATTCTCTTCCCAGACATGTCAAGTCACCGCTCAAATTTTAAGTGATGAGTTCGTGCAGGGTATTCACAGACAGTTACGAACGGCTGAGTATTTTGATGATCCTAAACCCTGTGCCCCCGGACAGTTGACGGTCTGTGTCGGTTGCAAAAAAATCAAGATTTGCATTGGGGCTGAAACAGATGATGATAATCCAGAGCAGGATTGCCCAGCCGCTACACCACACTGCAACAGTGAGGAAGGTGGAGTTTGTTCTACCGTTCCGGACCCACTTGAAGAGTGTGCAGCAGCCGCTACAGAGTTCACCTGTACCGCCATCGGAAAATTCCCGGATCCGTACTCCTGCGATGGATACTACTACTGTGAGACTGTCGGTGGTCTAGGAGATGCCTACAAATGTCCAACCGGCTACAACTACAACAGCAAGGTTCAACTGTGTCAAAGAGCTTTCGGTGCCTTTGGTGGGTGCCAACCGGTCAACTGCACCGGCGTAACAGCCATCTTTACCCAGTATCCGGGAAATCCGCAGTACTTCTTCTATTGTAAGCCCGGAGCGGACGATATGGTCCCAAAGGAACCGATCATGTTTTCGTGCGGCGATGGGGCCTCGTTCGATGTTAAGGAAAACAAATGCATCTACAAGTGTCCTCGCGAGGGACTGTTCAAGAAGGAAGGCAGTCCGGCGTCGTACTATCAGTGCTACTTCGCCGGCGGAAGACTTGTGGCTAAGGAGAAGAAATGTCCCGGTGAAGGTCAGGTGTTTGACGAAACGAAGAAGACTTGCTTGAAAAGTACGATGACTGTGTCGTTTAGAAAACAAGTTTCTGGTGGATAAAATTCACTTAAGAGTAGTCAAATAAAGGATTTTTATTAATTTATTTATTGATGTATCAGAAAATTATCAATTATTGATCTAAAACTGTGACGATTAAATTGCACATGTACCAAAATTGAAGTATAAATCGCTGACTTTAATGGCCTATTTAAAACCAAAATTTTTGCCACACCCACAGTAGAAAGCCGAGAGAATAGCTCTACCAAATCAAATGGAAGAAGAAACCTCTCGCGGGTGAACCACCACGAAATTGTGTTCATTTGTTCATTGAAACAGTTCTTCCCACTGAGTGGCTTATACTTCCAAATGACCATCTCATAGTCATCGAATTTTGGTGGCCGATACCGCAAAGGCGAGGTTCGATAAGTCAAAGGTCTTGGGGTTGAGTCTTGATATCAGAACTTTTTTTTTTGATGAACTGTTTTGAAAATGAATCTATGGGAATAACGCTCTGGCCATTCTCAGGATTTATCCACTGTGTCCGGGCACAGTACCTTTGTACTACCAGATCGTGTTTTTTATTCTCTCTGATTGCACTGCCTAACTGTGGGTGTAGGAATAATCGTATTTCATGCATCATTGGCATCCATGCGTCATTTTTTTACTTACTTTTCCTGACATTCTTGACTGACGAAACAGCCTACTTCTTATCGCTAAATTAACTATACTGAAATAGTAGTTTATGCAACAAGTTGCAAAAAGAGGATTTTTTCAGCACGAGTCGTACATTTATCCAACGAGGTTCACCGAGTTGGATAAATACGAAGAGTGCTGAAAAATCAAGTTTTGCAACGAGTTCCATACAACATTTTTTGCAATTACAAAAAACACACACTGAGTGAAATTTTAGTGTTACTTTTCGAAACAAGTGCTGAAAAGTTCAACTTTTCAGCACCCATTTGAGTGCTGAAAAGTAGAACTTTTCAGCATTTATATTGAAAAGTGTTCCTATTCGATTCTGTTATTTTTGGTACAGAAAAGTAGGCTATTTCGTCGTTTAAGAATGACAGGAAATGTAAACAGTTTCACGACGGAATTGCAAAAAGTATATTTCAGCATCCATTTGATTGTTGAGAAGATCAAATCTACAGCTCTTGTATTGTAATACTTTGCGATACTGTTTTGGAATTTGACACTTTTGTTGGCAGTAAATACCATTCAAGCTGGAAATCAAACATTTAACTGGAAAATCCAATTCAAAGGGTGTTTTCCGTAATTGCTCGATTTTTTCAAAACACTATTTACCGATAAACCTCGTTGGATAAATGCACGACTTGTGCTGAAAAAATCATACACTACTGTCAATTGAACAAGGGGTTTATAATTTCACAGGATTAAATAGCCCAAACTGCTTTTTATGTTAAATAAATAAATAACGGTCCTTTATTCAACCATCACCAAGCAGAAGTTAACCACAATCTGGGCTCTTCTTCATACCTTTCAAGATTTACTCATTGATTACCAACGTTTGTAGGAAAGCTTCCTGAGCGAAGCCGCTGGCGCTGGCGTAGTCGTGGTCGCCGGTCCCTTCACGCATGTCTTCTTCGTATCGTCAAACACCTGTCCCGCGGTCGGACATTTCTTCTCCTGGGACACAAGAACTCCGGCGGTGTAAGCGCACTGGTAGTACGATGACGGACTGCCATCTTTCTTGAACAGTCCCTCACGAGGACAATTGTAGATGCACTTGCCCAGCTTCGCGTTCAACGTGGCTCCACTACCGCACGAGAACATCACGGGCTGTTTCGGTGCCGTAGCATCATCCGGATTGGCCTTGCAGTAGTAAAAGTACTGCGGATTTCCAAAGTACGTCGTGAAGATTGCGGTGACGCCCGTGCAGTTGGCCACTTGACACCCGGTGAAGCCACGCTGACACAGTTGAACCTTGCTGTTGTAGTTGTACCCCGTGTCACACTTGTAGGCATCACCCGGTGCACCGATGGATTCACAGAAGTAGTACCCGGTACAGGAGTAAGGATCCGGAAACAGTTGAATACTGGAACAGCAGCTACACATTCCGCCTTGGAGTCCGGATTGACAGAGCAAACTCCACCCTCGTCGCTGTTACAGTACGGCATGTCGGTCGGGCAGAGCTGCTTCGGATTATCCGCGTCACTCGCGGCTGCTGTGCAAATCTTGATCTTCTTGCAGCCGACACAGACCGCCAACTGTCCCGCGGCACAGGCCGGGGGAGATTCGAACTCATCAGTGGCCGCTGTTGCTGCTCTCAATGTTCCCACCGAAAACAAATCGTCTTGCGCAGAGATCCGACAGGACTGGGATAAACAAGTGTGAATTAAATTTTAAAAATGAAAGATCTACTAAAAAGTCTTACCAAAACCAGCAGGACTCCAACCGTTCCAAAGCAAGCTCTCCAAATGTTCATATCTGGGCTGTTACTGGTAGACTAATCTCTGTTTCTAAGTTCTGCGTTTTTATACAATTGCATCCAATCGCACCGAAATCGTTCTAACTGGGTCAAGCAAATATCGAACAATTAATCCAAAGATCGGAAGAACGACTTTTCAAGCTAAAATGTGCGAATTGTTTTGATTTCGCCGCCGTCGTGCAGCATTTTGTAGATTTTTAGTAACCCTCTCATCGAAAAAGAATAAAATGTATCCCAAATGAGTTGTATGTCTTAATCTATTTCTTCGTTGGGCTTGTTCTAAGCTACCGCAAATAAAAGTGATTGATTTTTGCGTTTGTTGGATTAAAAATTATCACACCACTATCAAAACGATTGGGGATTCCCTAAAGGAACATACCAACTAACAGCTGTCCGGTTTTCACCTTTCTAAAAGACTTTTATACAACTTGTGGCTCTAATTGACGTAACCAAACCGTTTGCTTGTTTTAATTGATTAGCGCACCGTCGCAGTTGTGCTATCTTGTCACACGTTGGCATCGGGGTGTTTTTGTATGAACAATTGTCCACCGTGGAGCATGAGGAACTGAAACTTCCGATTAATATTCACGTGGTTTATAGATTGCCCCTTTATTTAAGTTTGATAACTTACCTTTAAAAAAATCTTATTTTTGTGCATCATCATTCAATATTGTACATCAATTCAAATCAAATCCATCGACAGAATAAAATCAGCTCGTAGCGTTTGGCATGTGAGGTTTAGTTCAAATTAGCAAAATATTGCACGACGGCGGCAAAATCAAAACAATTCGCACATTTTAGCTTGAAAAGTCGTTCTTCCGATCTTTGGATTAATTGTTCGATATTTGCTTGACCCAGTTAGAACGATTTCGGTGCGATTGGATGCAATTGTATAAAAACGCAGAACTTAGAAACAGAGATTAGTTTACCAGTAACAGCCCAGATATGAACACTTGGAGAGCTTGCTTTGGAACGGTTGGAGTCCTGCTGGTTTTGGTAAGACTTTTTAGTAGATTTTTCATTTTTATAATTTAATTCACACTTGTTTATCCCAGTCCTGTCGGATCTCTGCGCAAGACGATTTGTTTTCGGTGGGAACATTGAGAGCAGCAACAGCGGCCACTGATGAGTTCACATCTCCCCCGGCATGTGCCGAGGGACAGTTGGCGGTCTGTGTAGGCTGCAAGAAGATCAAGATTTGCACAGCAGCTGCGAGTGACGCGGATAATCCGAAGCAGCTCTGCCCGACCGACATGCCGTACTGTAACAGCGATGAGGGTGGAGTTTGTTCTGTCAATCCGGACTCCAAGGCGGAATGTGTAGCTGCTGTTCCAGTATTCAACTGCACCGCAACGGGAATGTTTCCGGATCCTTACTCCTGTACCGGGTACTACTTCTGTGAATCCATCGGTGCACCGGGTGATGCCTACAAGTGTGACCCGGGGTACAACTACAACAGCAAGGTTCAACTGTGTCAGCGTGGCTTCACCGGGTGTCAAGTGGCCAACTGCACGGGCGTCACCGCAATCTTCACGACGTACTTTGGAAATCCGCAGTACTTTTACTACTGCAAGGCCAATCCGGATGATGCTACGGCACCGAAACAGCCCGTGATGTTCTCGTGCGGTAGTGGAGCCACGCTGAACGCGAAGCTGGGCAAGTGCATCTACAATTGTCCTCGTGAGGGACTGTTCAAGAAAGATGGCAGTCCGTCATCGTACTACCAGTGCGCCTACACCGCCGGTGTTCTTGTGTCCCAGGAGAAAAAATGTCCGACCGCGGGACAGGTGTTTGACGATACGAAGAAGACTTGCGTGAAAGGACCGGCGACCACGACTACGCCAGCGCCAGCGGCTTCGCTCAGAAAGCTTTCCTACAGCTTTTGGTAATCAATGAGGAAACCTTGAAAGGTATAAAGAAGTGCTCAGATTGTGGTGCTCTTCTGCTTGGTGGTGGTTGAATAAAGGGCAGTTATTTATTTATTTATTATAAAAAAAGCAAAAGGTCAGCAAATGACCAGGAAGGTTAAAGCTACCAGAAATAAATGAATTAACAACATCTTAAATAGCAGTATGTGCTGTTCAATCCTGTAAAATTCTAAGTGCCTTGTTGGTATATGGCCCGAAAATGAAAGAAACTAAATTGGTGTAGTGATAAAAGTGGTTGTCTTTCACCCTAGCAGGCCTGGGGTTCGAGACGAGATTTATCTGATCACGCCTTCCGTCGGATGGGAATGTAAATGTTGGCCCCGTTCTAACCTAGATATTAGGTCGTTAGTTCAGACCAGGTGTCGTCTCCCTGGGTACGTTCTCGGTAGAAGTCGTCAGTTCGAATTCCGGGGTGGATGGAAGTTTATGTGTAAAAAGTGGTTTGAATTGTCTCACCGTTCCAAACCTTCGGACACCTAGTTTCGAGTAGGAATCTCGTAATAGAGAACGCTAAAGGTAAGAGCAAGATTGTCCGTCAGACCTGGACGCAAACGCAAAATTTTGCGCCTGTCATCATAGCCTGCCAGTCATCGACCATTGAACAAAGCAACCCCTGCAGATTGTTCGACTGACAGTTGATGGAAAAATCGAACTGGCACAGCGTTCTGCGTTCACCACTGCGTCGAACGGACAATCTTGCTCTTAGCTTAAGGCAGTGCTGTAAAGCGAACAATTTTATATTGATTTGATCATCCAATCGAGTTACACGTTTTATGTCTCAATTTTGGTTAGTAAATATTCATAGTTTTATTTTGGGAGGTTTAATTTTTGGTTGGTTGAATATTACTTCTATTTATGATAAATTTTACTTTAAAAATGTGTTAAAAATGTGAACTTGAATTTACACCAATTCCTGATGTAATATTATACATTTTTTGACACATCATCTGTCACCATTTCCTGATGGATATTACCATTATTTTTTCTGTGTATAGTGCCAATTCAACCCAGTTGATGGTACCTCATAAGCTTTTATACTGGGCTTGGAACTTGTACAAAAAACGAGTCCTTAATAAGTTTGACTATTTTTTAGACGAATAGGTAAGAACGAGGGACCATTCTAAGCCTGCTTCTGTCGAACAGAAAATGTATTCACATTTTTATGGTTATAATTCGTTCATTTCTTTTAGATTGACTTTTGTTAGTAAGAAATGTTTGAAATCACTATACTTTTCTCCTAAGAAAATAAGAAAAGAAACTTTTAATTTCTGACATCAACGGCTTATATTTGATCTAGATAATGCCGTATCTAAAAACTCGTGACATTGTTTTTTTTAAACTGCAGCCATAATCCACTTTGCTTCACTTGGGCCATTGTTGTTTTGTTTGTGTCTGCTTCATGCAATTTTCATATGCGGGAGATAAAATATATTGTATCTTCCGGGTGATAAGAGCGTTTCAGTTAAGGTTATCTCTCAAAAAATAAAAACTTTATTTAAATTTAGCCAAAAAATCTTGGCCCAGTTCAGTCTTGGGAGTATTTCGCAGACATCGGTCACGATGCGGTTGAGTACTGCAATCTTCAGCACTAGCTGCGTACTGTTGGGCTTTGCTCAGCTATCACTGGGCCAACTCAACGCCTGTGGTCGACCGATCGATCCTTTACCTACGTTAGTTTGCACGGGATGCAAAACGGTGAAGATATGCATTGGACCAACAAGCGCTACGGAAGGATTATGCGTTGGTGGTCCGTACTGTCACCAGAACGGCAATGCAGTAGACTGCACCGATGAGGCTCCTCCCGGGTGTGAACCGGACATCATTCCAGGACCTCCTCCACCAGAACCCGAGGGTGAAGATGGCGATCCAGAAGAGGGTTCCATCCTGTGCACCGGAGTTGGCATCTTCCCGGATCCAACCGACTGCAACGTCTACCACTACTGTCCGGCCCGAAACCGGTTCTCGTGGGTCCAGGTGTGCCCACCGGACTATGCCTTTGCGTACACATCCCCAGCGGCCTCGGACCGGTTCCCGTGTAAGCAGATCAAGACGGAAGCGAAGGATTGCGTCAAGATATCTTGCTCCTCTAGCGGTGACACCCTGAAGTCCTACGGAACCAGCAAGATCTTCTATGGCATCTGCTCCGGCGAAGGTCGGGTGGCGATGGTGAAGTGCAGTGACGGTGCCACATTCAACGGAACGGAGTGCGTGTTCAAATGTGCCAAGGAGGGACTGTACCCGAACACGGTGGACCCGAGTCAGTACTATCAGTGCTACTTTGCGGGGAAAACACTCGTGGTTCGGGCGAAGAACTGCCCAGAGGGAAGGACCTTTGATACGAGTCTGATGGTGTGTACTTGAAAAAAATAAAAAAAGATGTTACCAACGTTATTACTGAAAATAATTCGAGTTGAAACCCTGTCGAATCATTTTCTTTGGAAACAATGAATAATCTGATGTGTGGGTGTTTTTTTTTTGGGTTTTGACCATTTCTATGTGAAAGACTTGATTCTACGGTCTCAAAATATTTTTTGTCAGAAAGTTCGTCCGATTTCCCACAAGTTTGTTTTGACCGAATTAACGACTTCGAGTTACCTACAGTAATATTCAAATTACGAAATACAAAAACATTTCAATAACTTACATCCTGTTCAAATGTCATTCTCGAGTGCAACTGGCTTCATATCTAAATTAAATTTTCAAAACAACCTATGAGTCATGGGTTCCTTATGCAGATAGAACCTTTTGAAAATTTAATCTAGAAACACACAAAAATTGATTATATAAACTTAGGATATCGTGTATGGGTAATTCTCCGCCAACTCACACAGCAGTTGCCCCGACTCCTCTTCGATTTTCGTGAAACTTTGTCCTAAGGGGTAACTTTTATCCCTGATCACGATCCGAGGTTTGTTTCATGATATCTCGTGATGGAGGGGTGGTACGATCCCTTCCATTTTTGAACATGCGAAAAAAGGTGTTTTTCAATAATTTGCAGCCTGAAACGGTGATGAGATAGAACGAAAAATGTGCCGCGAACCAAAAATGAGCGTCGCGATGGTTGACATCACTGGTAGCGGGTGACCATGAACGGCCATGATCAACGACGACCAATGTTTTCAAAATGTTTTACAGTCAAGTAACGGAAATTGGGAAATTTTTTAAAAAAAAATTAGTGTTTTTTTCGATGAAACATACGTTTTTTTCAGAATTCTGAGTACGCAATTTACTCGGGCGTCTAATTTTACGTTAAAGTCCCTTTGTTTCAGACTGCAAATTATTGAAAACACCTCTTTTTACGCATATTCAAAAATGAAAGGGGTCGTACCGCCCCTCCGTCACGAGATATCAAAAAACGGACCTCAGATTCGTGATCAGGGGCAAAAGTTACCCCTTACAACAAAGTTTTACGCAAATCGCAAATCGGTCGTGGCAACTTTTCCCGATTTCGTGTGAGTTGGTAGAGAATTATCCGTATACCAAATTCCTCTAAATCAAAGAGTATCAAGAAAAGGAAAAAAAATTGGACTGGCAATTATACAGCGCAATTAAAAAAATAGGAGAAGCATACTTGATAATGAACCATATAAGGCATTCCAGGTCAACTGGGTTACACTTTTGGACTCGACCTTCACTGATTTGGACCAAATTTGAACAGAAATCCCAGGTTTGGTCCTGTTTGGACCATTCCTCTATTTTTGACACCGCCCTCTTTTTTGACGATTTTCTACAAAACTTTTTTTTTCTTTTGATCATAACTTTGCAACTATTTGAACAGAAGACTTTCTACAGGTTGCATTTTATAGAAAACTGTCCAAGAAATTCGATAAATATAAAATTTTAACCCTGAAAAGCCCCATAATAATTTTAACGTTTTATGTATTAGAATTCAGTTTAGATCCATTCCTTGTATTTTTATTTTTTTTCTTTTATTATTGTCGTGTTTCCCGGACAATTTTTTATAATAATTAATGTAAACCTCAAACTAAAACAAATTATTGGCGAGATTCTAATCTAATCTAATCTAATCTAATCTAATCTAATCTAATCTAATCTAATTTAATCTAATCTAATCTAATCTAATCTAATCTAATCTAACACAAACGCAGCCAGTCCGATGAAAGCATGCTGGAAAGTCTTGTGATTAGATTACGCCCCAAGCACTTGTCTTGTCATTATTAATAATTGCAGTACATCCGAGAACACCCGAAAATGTATTGCAAAAATTAAAGCGGCCAGCCCTACTACGTTGTGTTTACCGCAGAGAGGATTCTGAGAACGGATCACATTTCACAGAATATACAGGGGAGGAAGGATGCGTGGACATACCGTACCAAACGCTCCTGTTTACAGTTTCATATGTGTTTTGTATGACGTGTTAAGTGTAAAATATAGTGTGGTTATATAATCATATAAATATAATAATGCAATATAATGATCAATTAATAAAATCCCTTCACCTATATATAATAACCAAGCACCCAAGCACACAAACAGCGGCACAAAATAAATTAAAATGAGCATGCAAAAACAAGACAGCGCGTCCCCGTGGTCAGCGCACTAATCTAGAACAAATTATTGGCGAGATACAGCGATTTTACTGAAAAAAGTTGGATTTTACGCAGCACTCATGGTTTACAACAAAAATGAATGAATTCCGCATAGTTCAGTTTTTATATGTGAAAAACTTATTTCGGATTTGAATTCATTAGACAGAGTGCTGCGCAAAATCAAACTTTTTCAGTAAAATCGCTGTATCTCGCCAATAGTTCATTTTAGTTTGTGGTTTACATTGATTATTATGTTAAATTGACAAAACTGAATTTTAATACTTAAAACGTTTAAATTTAATATTAGGAGGCATTCAAGGGTTTAATTTTTTATCGAATTCTTTGGACAATTTTTTATAAAATGCAACCTGTAGAAAGTCTTTTGCTCAAATAGTTGCAAAGTTATGATCAAAATGAAAAAAGGTTTTTTGGCGTCATCCATAAAGTATGTCACGCAAAAATCGGCCATTTTGCCAGACCCCCCCTCCCGCTTTGTTTTCGATGGGATTTTCTATAGTTTTTATATCTTTAAACTCTCGTAATTTTGGTATTTTTGTCAATTTTGATATGAAAAAAATTATTGTCTTATTATTCATTTTCTAGAATAAACATTGCGATTTATTAAAACAGTTTTGTATCTTTTAAAAATTAGAAGACCTGGTATAACACTCAAGTATTACAAAATCTTGAAAACTGTTTTTCACAGCTTTGTATCTAATAACTTTATATCATTTATAGCAGTTTTCTTGTGTATTTTGAAATTATTGAAGTCCCAGCTGAAGAAAAATGTGACTATATAATAAATTATAATGTGATACCGTCATCAGGGGTGACATTGGGTCTGGAGGGTGAGTTTGGGTCATACAAAAATGCAGAAATTTGTATGACCCAATGTCACCCCTGATGACGGTACTTCTAAATAATAGTAAGTAAACAATTTTAGAAAAGAGGATTTAATTTAATTGTGTACATTTCGAATTAATATTATGCAATCATAAAAAAACTTAGGGTGACATCACAGTCTCTCAAACCCCCCCTCCCCCTCCCCCCTTAGTCACATCTTGTCACACCTATGGTAACCCCCCCTCCCCCCCTAAGAGCGTACGTACTTTATGGATGACGCCTTTTAAGAAAATCGTCAAAAAATAGGGCGGTACCAAAAATAAAGGGATGGTCCAATCAGCACCAAACTTGGGATTTTTGTTAACTATCGATAAATGAACGTTCCCTCCAAGTTTGGTCTAAATCGGTGAAGATCGAGTCCAAAAGTGTACCCAGTTGACCTGGAATGACCCATATTTTATTTCAAATTAAAAAAAAACATTGTTGTTGTCATATTCTTTTTTTTACTCATGATTTCAAAGGAAAGTATGATGAACTTAACTGTATGAAGCATATCGGTATTGTTAAAAATAAAAGCAAAAGTGATACAAATTTGAATTATTTTATTTTTTGTGTTAAAACGTGATTTTGATACATGATTTTCGGCTTATGTTGAAGCCAACAATATTTTCTATTTTTTGCAATGTCAATACAAAGAAATACATTTTTTTTGCAATTAGTCAAACTTGTCACCCTTCACTATCTAAGCACTTGGAGTTAGGCAAATACCAATCACCGCGTCAAACTCTTTTCCCTCCGGACAGGAAATCTCCATCGCCACCAGTTTGGTACCGCTGTAAACACACTCGTAGAACTTCTCCGGATTATGATGCGCAAAGTTGCCCTCCTTCGGGCACTGGAACACGCACCCAGACCCGTTGAACACATAGTTGGTGTCACACTTGAGCATCTCAATTCCCACGGGAGATCCCGAACAGAAGGCAAAGTACGTCTTGCTGGTGCCGTAACTCTGGAAGATTTTGCCCGGGTCGCACGTTACGGTTACGCAATCCGTGGCCAGCTTCCTCTGCTTGCACATGAGGGTGGCCGCGTTGAACACGTTGTTGGGTTGACAGTCGTACACGGTTGAGGGGTCACCGACAGCTTCACAGTAGTGGTAGAACTGGCATGCCTTGGGATCTTGGGAAATGGTTGATTAGGGGTATTTGAATTAATTCTGAAAGTTGCTCAAAATACCTGGGTAGAATCCGATTCCGGTGCATTTTAAAGGATCCGGAGTACATCCGTACTCCGAGCTGATAGTAGTTGAGCATACGTTGTTGTTGCAGTATGGTTTATCCAACGGACAAGCTTTTCGCGTCATGTCTCCTTGAATACAAACCATTGTCGAGCTACACGTAGTACATACCGTATAGATTCCAACGGGATCACATGTCTGTGGAAATTTAGAACTGAAGGTTGTGATGGAAAACGGAGACTTCACGGCTATTCTAGGAAACTCTACAGCACTTATGGACTGTTGAAGCACCACTAACGCAACGATCAAAATAAATAGTTTGCTGGACATTCTCAACGAACTTGATTTTGAACTGTAAATGATTGTACCTTAGCAACACACTTTTATACCGGCAGAGTTGCAATTGCACCCGTTTCTTTTGGAAGCAGTCAAATCTAGCAGACGTTTGTTTTCCAAGTCCTTGAAATGTGTTGTTAACCTGTGTTGAAGGGGGCAGGTCCGTAGCCAGATGCTCTCTTGAGTATGTTTGAGTTGAGTTTAATAATAATAATTTTAAAAAAATCATTCTGTACAGTTTTTTTTTGTTTTTCGATGGTGTTGGTACGGTTATTCAATATTCGATTCCACGGTTTCAAAAGGATTAATCACGACATTAATCGCTACACGTTTAACAAAGTCATGACTCGAATATCCTAAATTTTGATTATCCGATGTTCGAATATCCGGATGTTTCTTTGGCATTTTAGGTATGCAAACTATTGATAATTTTCCCACTTTTAATTCAAGTTATGCTAGCCATTTTTGTCTGATTTGAGAGGTAGTTTGCCTGTTACATTACCAAATTTTTTTTTCGAAATTTCACTAACCATCCATTTCTGGGGTCATACTAAGCTAAACCACCCAAACAAGGCAACTACAAAAAACGATTATCTGAAGGAAATTTTTCCGATGACTTCGGATATTAGAGTCTGGACTGCCCAAATTAAATTCCCGTAATCGTAAACTGTGTTCATGAATTTGAGAACCACGTAGGGTTTATTCAATAGTATGCACACTAAAAATAATGATTATTACACTAAACGAAATTTACTTGTCCGACGTAGAAAAAAACATGTAATAGAGGAGAAAAGCAACTCGCGACAAAATTTTGAGGCTAGGAATTTTGACAGGTATGATTTTCATAAAGTATTCGCCTCCTTTTCTCTCCCACAAAAAAACTGGGGACAAGGTAGCTGTCAAACTAGGCTAAAATGTTAAAGTCACTCACAAAATGAACTTTGAGTGATTTGAGTTCATTTCTGACGTCACGATTTTCTCCTCTATCGAGATTATGATGTGAGTTTACATTTAAATTGACACAAAATGGCAAAATGTGTATTGGGAAAGTGAAGCACAACTTCTGATGTGATAATAAATTTATTTTGACCTGATTTTACATTTTATTTTATGCACATAACTGGAGCGGGTTTTTAAATGTAACATTGTATATAATACCACGCGTTTATGTGTAACGCACCTGAAGTTCAACTGCAACCTGAAACAAAAAGTTCGTTGAAATTTCGTACAAACCCGGAAATACGTCGTAGGAAAATCCGCCGGCATCTGAACTGAAAGGGCATAAAATTTCCGATCTTTTATATAGAATTTTCAGAGTTATATACACTTTTATACTAATTAGTTGTAACATAACTTTTTATAGAAATCATCTTTTCATGAGCTTTTTGTAGCAAAATGTTTGGCATGAGTTTCTGAACAAAACGTAGTACTAGGTTCCTGTCAAACTTTAAATTTTTTACATGTTTCATCACAAAATGTGCATAGTGCCCAAGGGGTGTAAATACTTTTTTTACATACTGTATTTGTATCAAATTAGACGGAATATCACACGGTTTTACTTAGTGTGTGGTACAATTGCACGGAATCCACGATTTCAAGAATTGACTCTTTATTTCGTGTGGAATACATCTGGGTTGGGTGCCCAGAAAAATTACCCCCTGATCCACAAGCGGAAAACGTTTTTTTTTATGGGTTTTTCAAGCATCTATGCTTAAAACATCAATACATTTTGAATAACATTAAGAAATAACAAACACCCTGAGTACGGTTCTGCTGAAATTTCATGAGTAGTTTTTTATTGCCAAATGATGTGTAAAATTCTTCATTTATAATACTGCAATACACTTTTCAGAAATACCAGTTATAATAAGCATGGATAAAAATTGCTTATGCAAAAAATAATATACGACAATTTCAAAGTCCTCACACTAAAATATATTTTTCGGCAATGTCTTATCTTCCGTTGAACTCGCAAAAAATATTATCTCCTAGCAAAACATTGCAAAATAGCAGACAGTTTAATCTCTCGTTTGAATTGCTAGCTTTCAAGGTTGCAATAAGGAAGCAAATTGTCTCCAACGAGTCAGTTTTTGCAAAATTTGATGTAATCTGACGTCTAAAGTTGCACCGTCATATCTTTGAAAATCAAGTATAAAAGCATCCGAATGTGAGCATATCCTTCACAGTGAAATTTAGCAGAATGTCGTGCAAACGTGTACTAGCAATCTTTGCTGTTGCGGCGTTGCTTCAACTGTCTGCAGCTGAAGTGGAATTTCCGGGAAAGCTTGTGAATTCGCCCTATTCCATCGCTCCATTTTTCGATTTTCCGTCATCTTGTGAAGGAACTGATATCTATACGGTTTGTGCTGGCTGCAAATCCTATCTAGTTTGTGCACCAGGAATCGACGCGATTGAAACTGATTGCCCTACGGAAAAACCGTACTGCAACAAGAATGCCTGCTCGGCCACTCTGAGTTCGGAGTATGAATGTCTGCCGGATTCTCTCAAATGTACCGGAATCGGATTCTACCCAGGTAATCTAAACAAACTTGATGATCTTCTCGCAAAACTAATCCATCTTTTTTTTCTAGATCCCAAGCAATGCCAGTACTACCACTACTGTGAGGAATCTGGCCAACAATCAAACGTGTACGACTGTCAGCCGAACAACGTGTTCAACCCGGCCACCAACATGTGCAAGCAGAAGAAGCTGGCCGCGGACTGCGTGACCGTTACGTGTGATCCGAACAAAGTCTTCCAGAATTACGGCGCCAGCAAGACGTTCTTTGCATACTGTGGCGACGATGGCAAGATTTTGATGCTCAAATGTGACACCAACTATGTGTTCAACGGGTCCGGGTGTGCGTTCCAGTGTCCAAGCGTAGGAAACTTCCCCCATACCGATCCGAAGAAGTACAACGAGTGTTACTTCAGCGGTACCAAGCTGGTGTCGAAAGAGGTGAGCTGCCCGGGGGACAAGGTATTTAACGCTGAGAAGCAAGTTTGTTTGACGGCGCCTCAGTAAGGATGGTTCAATTCCTTAATTTTTAAGCTTATAGTGAAATTGAAAAAAAGTGAATGAAATAAATGTTAGCGAAATAAATTTGACTTTATATGATTATAGGCACTTTTTTTTTAACAACCTAACAAGAATATGGGACTTTTTCTCATAACCTCGCTCCACAAGCTGAATAATATTCTTTGAGCTATTTTAGGACTCTAGGATAAATATGAGCAAAATCGGTCAACATTTACCCATTGATACTCGAAGGTGAAGTTTGTATGAGAATAATCGAATAAATGTATGGAAAACTCGACTTTCTTACGGTTTGGTCTGCATGGTGCGCTTCTTCCAAATATTCCCAAAATTGAGGCTCTTATTGAAAATTTAATGCTCTACAACTTGGTACAACAGACCCAAGATGTAAAACTTGATCTTGAAAAGTTATAAGCGATTTGAAAAAAGTCATTTGGGTTAACGGTACACATTAACCATAGCTTTTGCACTCAGATTTCTGTTACAGACATTTTAGTATCTTCAAAACTACGGGATCTTTCGATATGATTTTTAATTCATCCCCTAAATTACTGTCTCCAAAGTTATTTACAACAAAGTTTGTATATTTTTACAATCAGATTCTGGCTGGATTGGGTCCGTAAGTTTGACAAATTTGGTATAAGATGACAACAACTTCCTTGGTTGCTGTGCACCCTTAATCTCAACCAATTTCGCTCAAAACTTGCACAGATGCTTAAAATAACCCAAAAAACCGTTTTCCGCTTGTGGAGCAGGGTGTCATTTTTGCTGGGCACACTGTTCATACCAATGGTAAGAATTTTAGTAGCATGGCTCTGAAAATGGCTAGTTTTATTTGACGACTTCAACTCCAAGAACGATTGTAGACGACCTCGTCTTTCCAAATCCGACTTCGACTCTAAAGAAATTTTCTGGAGTTTTTTTTAAAAGGACCAATAAACCAAATTTTCAGTTTTTGCTTTTTGTTTGTTTTTCAATACCCCTGACTCAATGTGGTTTCAAAAACACTCAAAAAGCAAAAACTGGAAATTTGGTTTATTGGACCTTTTCAAAAAAAAAACTCCAGTATTGATTCTGAGTGAAAATGGTCGAACTAAAAATAAAGCAAAGCAATCCACTTTAACGACCCCGGGTCACTATTGCAAGTTTCTGCTCATTTCTAGGCATCCGAAAGTTATGTGTGGTGAGTCACTCAAAACCTCTTTTTACGCAAATGGTTTTACTTCCTCATCCGATAGAAGGCCAGGAGGATAAGGTGGGAATCGAACCCGCGCCCCATAGCAACTTAGGGATCGGCAGCCGAAGCCGCTAACCACCACGCCACGATGGTCGAACTCTACCGACTTCAAAAACAACTCCAATACAAAAGTACTGCAAATCTGACGAATTCAACTCTGCTAAAAAAAATATTTGTGACCCAAGAAATGTATAGACATAGTAGCATCGAAATAAAAATAAAGATAATAAAAAAAATCTCAAGAAGCAATCGGTATGTAGTTAAAAAAAAAACAGTTACAATTTCGCAAGCACATTCACAAATGTTTCAATTTTGAATAGTTGCTTCATGATCAAATTTACGTCTCTATAATAAGATTTCCAAAAAAAATCCCCAAAATCCTGTCTAGTGACACTCCCCACTACAATCAATACCAATTATCAAAAAAGTGACAAACATTAGGCCATCTAGCTTTAGATTCTTGTACTTTTTGGACCGTTACCAGCTGACGCATCTTCACAATTTTGCACGGTTGAGGGAAGATCAAGACGTGCTGTTACTGGCGCTAGAAATGGCGATTCTCGCTGGTGTTATAAGTTTTGTGTTGCTGTCTTCTTTATTTACAGAACCTTTAGCTGATACTAATGCGAACCAGTTTTTAACAAATGCTTACTAATTGATTTAAATTGTCTGGAAAGTCATTAATTGACCAGCCTTTACAGCAATTCCATTTGAAAAGAGCCTAAACCAAAAAAAAAGTTCTCTGATCGGGCTCAAAATTTTTCTGGGGGTTCCTTGGCCAAAATAATTAGACCCGTATTTTTTGTTCAGCCATTAGGGTGACCTACATCGTGCTAGGGTGGTTCAAAAAATGGCAATTTTCGTCATTTTTCGCAAAAACCACTTTTTTCGAAAAATGATATCTCCGCGCCATTTCATCCGATTTTAGCTGTCTTAGACGCAAAAAAAAGGTGATGAGTTTGGCTATTTGAGAAAAATAGTAAGAAGTTCCAAAAATCTAGCTTAACTATTGAAAAAGTCGTATGAAAACTTAAAATGGCGTTTTGACCGTGTCTGGACCAAAGAGCCTATGTCTGGAAATATTTTAATCGGATTCCTCGGAAAACATTTTTGTAATTGAAAGACGCAACTTTTGGTACCCAGACATGTATAGGTCATCGCTGAAATTTTTAAGTTATCGCAGTATTAGTGAAAAAAGTAGATTTTTTGCCAATTTCGTCATTTTCCTGTTTTTGCGCGTGGCGCGTCGAAAAACTCAGTTTTTATTTTCAAAAAATCATATCTTGGAAACGTACGGTTCGACATCGCCAATTTTTGGATATGTTATGTGAAATTTTCCGAGGAATCCGATTAAAATATTTCCAGACATAGGCTCTTTGGTCCAGACACGGTCAAAACACCAATTTAAGTTTTCATACGACTTTTTCAATAGTTAAGCTAGATTTTTGGAACTTCTTACTATTTTTCTCAAATAGCCAAACTCATCACCTTTTTTTTGCGTCTAAGACAGCTAAAATCGGATGAAATGGCGTGGAGATATCATTTTTCGAAAAAAGTGGTTTTTGCGAAAAATGACGATAATTGCCATTTTTCGAACCACCCTAGCACGATGTAGGTCACCCTAATGGCCAAACAAAAAAATACGGGTCTAATTATTTTGGCCAAGGAACCCCCAGAAAAATTTTGAGCCCGATCAGAGAACTTTTTTTTTGGTTTAGGCTCTTTTCAAATGGAATTGCTGTTTAGAAAAACCGCGATGTTTGAAAAAAGCATAACTCAAATCTTGCGTTATATTAGATAACAGTGAAACCTCGCATATGCAACTCATATGGGAGTTTCTTATGCGAAGCACGCATATGCGAGGTAAAGAGCTTATGGGATTTAGGCTACATGGGAGACATGGGCTATATTTTTATGAAAAATCATCTAAACTATACAAATTTATAGTGTTTCGGAAACGTTTTGAAGTCAGCTATATGGCTACACCAAATTTACATGGTTCACGATGTTCTAGGTCATCCGAAACTTCCTCAAGTCGAAAACTATGTCCGGATCCATCTTCCGACCCATCTCTGGATAGATAAACGACAGACCTTCCAAACGAGTTCAAAACATCGAAGATCTGGCAACCCTGTCTTCAGTTATGACCACTCACTTATCTGTAATTGAAAGACCTTTCCTAACAGTCCAAAATATTGAAGATTTGGCAACCCTGTCTCAAGTTATAAGCACTTGAGGGATATTTATGTTCTTGTTTTGAAGCCGTATTTCACTTAAATGAACGCAAATTGTAGCAAATTTATTTATTGTAGTGAACTTCAATTGACTTCCAATCGACCCAATCATCATCATGTAGAATAAATAAACAACCCAAAACTTGTCATATTTTTTTTTCTCTGGAAAAAGGTGTGAATTATCTCAGTATATTGTCATAGCTGAGCACTGACCATTGTAGCGCGAAATGAACTCCTCTGAACGGCACTTTTTCGCAAGATTTTACCGTTTGCCAAATATTGGGAATTCTAATAAACTTATTTATATAAAGTCGGTAGCACGGGACCGCAAATTCTCACAGTCCAAACTCGACCACCATGACTAGCGGTGACAAGTTGGTGATCGTGATCGTTTCTTCGCTGGTAGGATCAGCAGTTTGATCGCGGGCTTTCGACACGAGTTGACACGAGTTTCTTTGAACAGGTTTTGGCAGCAGCCCAAAGGAGCGTCTACCTGAATGGAGTTCGCGAGGTGATTGGAGGTTGGAGTAGGCCGTCGAGTGCCCTAGCGGATCCGGGCATTGATCGGGAGACTTGCGATGGTACGAACAAGCTGACCGTTTGCAACAACTGTACCCACATTACGGTTTGTGTGGGCAGTCGAACACCGCGGCAGTGCCCGGGAACGCATCCGTACTGTAACTCGTTGGAGGGAGGAGATGGTTGTTTGGCGGTTCCGGATACGAGTTTCAATGATTGCGCCTTGTCGCAGGTTGGACTTCGCTGTACTTCGGTTGGGGTGTTCCCGGACCCGTGGAGGTGCGATCGGTATCATCACTGTATGACGGACTCTGGGACGTCCGATGTTTACACCTGTCCGCAGGGGTACGTGTTCAACCTGGATACGGCGCACTGTGTTCAGAGGGTTAATGGCAGTTGTTCGACGGTGGTGTGTAGTAGAAAGAGTGTGTTGATTCCGTACGGGGATAGCAAGCAGTTCTACGCGTATTGTGACTATACCGCAGATCGGAACAATCCGACGATCTTGATGTTCAAGTGTCCCATTGGAGCGCTGTTCAATGGAGTCAACTGCGACTTCCAGTGTCCCAGTGAGGGAAAGTTCCCTAACAGTAGTAATCCTACTCTGTACTACGAGTGTTACCGGGTAGGAAAGAACCGACGACTTGCAAGTCGACTGATCAAGTGTAGTAACGGAAGCTGGTTCAATGGTAAGACGTTACGCTGTGAATCCGGAGCAATGGAAGCTAACACAACTATAAATATTCAAGGATCATAGCTCTTTATTAAATAAAAAACCAAAAAAAAACCTTACAAAATCTCACAGACCTCTCTTGAAGACACACCTTTGCGCCATCTCGTCAAACTCCCACCAGGTGGGACAGTACAGCAATCGAATCGACAGCGACCTTGCTCCGTACATGCGCCAACAGTGGAAGTATGTGTTCGGTTCCAGCGGATTTGTGAAGAATCCCTCCTTGGAGCACGTGAACGGACAAGATCCAGCAGCATCGCTGTTGACCGGCGCCGCCGGACATCGGTACACGGCGATCGAGCCCAGTGAGCAAACTCCAAAGTACTGCCCCGTTGTGTCGTACTCCTGGAATACCTTCAGTGGGTCACACCGGATCGTGAGACAGTCGGATGGCGAGCTGAGCGTCTTGCATTGCTGGGACGAAAAGTCAAAAGCGGACCCTTCGGAACACCGCACAGTGTGCGATTGATCGCCCTTCGCGAAACAGTAGTGATAGGCGTTGCAGTCGCGTGGATCTGGGAAGAGTCCGGGACCGGTACACTTCATGGCGGGAACGGGTTTGATTGTGGTAGGAGGTTCCGTTGATTCGGTTATCTCTAATTGAGTTGTAGTTTCAACCACTGTTGAAGTTTCCGTCGACGACTCAATTGTAGTCGACTCCGTTGTCACAGCTTCCGTTGTACCTTCGGTCGTGGGTTCACATCCGGCCGTAGGCGTTTCGTTACACGTGGCGAATCCGTCTTCTCCGTCGACACAGTAAGGGGTGCCCTCAGTGCAGAACATATCCAGCGAGCCAGTTGGCATGCACAACGTCATCGAGTTGCATCCGTTGCAGATCATGCTCCACTCAGCGCCGCCGTCACAAAGTGGGTCAGTAAGATCTTTGGTCGATTCTTGAAGGGTCTGGGGGACCGAAAAGGTCAGAATGAGTAGGATAATCACACGATCAACCATAGTTTCTGATTCGGATAGTGGTTGAGTCGTGACTAGTCAGCAGTTCCTCCAAAATTTGTAGTAGACGTCAAGAAGACTTAAAAACAGCTAATCTTATCTTGAGTGCCTATCATGTGAACAAGGTCTGTCTTTTGACTGTGATTTGTTCATGTAGATATCTTTCTGTGTCTTCTTTTGAGGGGAAATTTTGTGATTTTTTTTGCATTTTGGTCATCTTAAAAACTTTATCACACTGCTACGGAGATTTTTTTCGTGATAAATTATCATGATATTTTAATTTGATAACAAGGTTAACTTAATAGGTCTTTCGTAAACTACGTGAACATTTTTCGAAGTGTACCCATGAAATGGAAACCTTTTCGTGAATCAATAATCATAAATATTTCTTACAATTACCAATTGAGGATAATCGGGACACATAATCAATTATGCAACTTTTGTAGTTAAAACAGCAGTCCCCATTCACCTCATGTGCTCTGATTCGCCCCAGTTATTGGTTGGCATTTGTTTAAAAAGACAGTTTTTTTTAATTTTTTTTTTAAATTTTCATGCAGACAAAGAAAATAAATGTTGAAATTGTTACAAAATACCGATTTCTTTCAATGAATGATCAAGATATTTTGAGAATATAAATTATGAAAATTAGTGTATTCTCATCCCCACCAATGCTCTAATATGGTGGAAATAAAGGTTGTTGATCGATAAAATTAACGTCTATAACATTAGCGTCTAATGATAACGATAATGGTTATCGTTTTCGCCTGGAAGATATCGATATTCTATCGTTATCGTTATTTCGATAATTCTATCGCCGATAACACAGTCCAACAAGATTTTGTCTCTGAGACGAGTATATGTGTTCCTAGTAGAATTTAGCCTGCTGAATCCGAATCCGGGTCCAGAATTGCTCCAAATGGTCCCAATTTTGAGATACACCCGTTTGAAATGTTAGTTTAGGCCAAAATTAGCTACTTTGTCGACTATTTTACAAAAGAACTATTGAATAAACAAATAAACCAATACATGTATCTTAAAGTTCACGTTTTCCCTTTTCTGAAACACCCCTGGTTTTTAAAATTTGATTGTTTCTACGCATATTTATAGCCATTTTAAAATTATATTGGGTAATTCTCTACCAACTCACACGAAATCGGGAAAAGTTGCCCCGACCCCTCTTCGATTTGCGTGAAACTTTGTCCTAAGGGGTAACTTTTGTCCCTGATCACGAATCCGAGGTCCGTTTTGATATCTCGTGACGGAGGGCGGTACGACCTTCCATTTTGAACATGCGATAAAGAGGTGTTTTCAAAATTTGCAGCCTGAAACGGTGATGAGATAGAAATCTGGTGTCAAAGGGACTTTTATGTAAAATTAGACGCCCGATTTGATGGCGTACTCAGAATTCCGAAAAACGTATTTTCATCGAAAAACACTAAAAAGTTTTAAAATTCTCCCATTTTCCGTTACTCGACTGTAAAAATTTTGGAACATGTCATTTTATGGGAAATTTAATGTACTTTTCGAATCTACATTGTCCCAGAAGGGTCATTTTTCATTTAGAACAAAATTTTTCATTTCGTGTTTTTCTAACTTTGCAGGGTTATTTTTAGAGTGTAACAATGTTCTACAAAGTTGTAGAGCAGACAATTACAAAATTTTGATATATAGACATAAGGGGTTTGCTTATAAACATCACAAGTTATCGCGATTTTACGAAAAAAAGTTTTGAAAAAGTTACTTTTTGCGTTTCTCTTTGTTTCGTCGTCCGTGTCTGTCGCGAGTGACCATGAACGGCCATGATCGATGACGACCAACTTTTTCAAAACTTTTTTTCGTAAAATCGCGATAACTCGTGATGTTTTCAAGCAAACCCTTATGTCTATATATCAAAATTTTGTAATTGTCTGCTCTACAACTTTGTAGAACATTGTTACACTCTAAAAATAACCCTGCAAAGTTAGAAAAACACGAAATTTTAAAATGAAAAATTTTGTTCTAAATGAAAAATGACCCTTCTGGGACAATGTAGATTCGAAAAGTACATTAAATTTCCCATAAAATGACATGTTCCAAAATTTTTACAGTCGAGTAACGGAAAATGGGAGAATTTTAAAACTTTTTAGTGTTTTTCGATGAAAATACGTTTTTCGGAATTCTGAGTACGCCATCAAATTGGGCGTCTAATTTTACATAAAAGTCCCTTTGACACCAGATTTCTATCTCATCACCGTTTCAGGCTGCAAATTTTTGAAAACACCTCTTTTTCGCATGTTCAAAATGGAAGGGTCGTACCGCCCTCCGTCACGAGATATCAAAAACGGACCTCGGATTCGTGATCAGGGACAAAAGTTACCCCTTAGGACAAAGTTTCACGCAAATCGAAGAGGGGTCGGGGCAACTGCTGTGTGAGTTGGCGGAGAATTACCCTATTTTCAGTTGGTTCTCATTCAAGTTTTTCCAACTTGCATGCAAGTCAAATTATAATTTTAAAATGGCTATAAATATGCGTAGAAACAATCAAATTTTAAAAACCAGGGGTGTTTCAGAAAGGGGAAAACGTGAACTTTAAGATACATGTATTGGTTTATTTGTTTATTCAATAGTTCTATTGTAAAATAGTCGACAAAGTAGCTAATTTTGGCCTAAATTAACATTTCAAACTGGTGTATCTCAAAATTGGGACCATTTGGAGCAATTCTGGACCCGGATTCGGATTCAGCAGGCAAAAATCTACTAGTAACACATATTCTCGTCTCAGAGACAAGAAACATTTGATTTTTTGTTGAACTGTGTAACTAATTTTTTATTCTTGACAAAATTTTAATTCTTTGTTTAATTGGTAAAATTTCTTTGCTTTCTTAGGAATATATTTTTATGATAGTGTAGAAAGTTTCAAAGTAAAAATGCTCAAAATGTTTCACCAAATAGTGTGTATTTTTGAAGTACTCATATTCAAATGAAGCGAAAATATGTATGCTTTTTCACATTATTTTAGTTTTTTTTGTAGAATACTGAAATATTCATAAATCGCAATATGATTAGTGCGCTGACCGCGGGGACGCTCTGTCTTGTTTTTGCATGCTCATTTTCATCTCTTTTGTGTCGCTGTTTTGTGTGCTTGAGTGCGTGGTTATTATATATAGGTGAAGGGATTTTATTAAATGATCATTATATTGCATTATTATATTTAATTGATTATATGACCACACTATATTTTACACTTAACACATTATACAAAACACATATGAAACTGTAAACAGGAGCGTTTGGTACGGTATGTCCACGCATCCTTCCTCCCCTGTAGATTCTGTGAAATGTGCTCCGTTCACAGAATCTGTCTCTGCGGTTAATGCAACGCAGTAGGCCTGGCCGCTTTAATTTATGCAATACATCTTCGGGGTTACTCAAGTGTACTGCAATAATTAATATTGACAAGAACAAGAACCTAACCCCAAGTTCTTCCAGGATGCTTTCTTCGGACTGGCTGCGCTTGTGTTCAATTAGATTAGATTAGATTAGAAATATTCATAAATCGCAATATGAGTATCAAAAGTAGCAAAACATTGTTTGAATGTTTTCGTTTTTTTTTTGTTAAATGCTACAAAATTCATAAAATTCCGTTTTTCTGGTGAAAATACATTTTCATAACTTGAAATTTGAGTTCTTAACTGAGCGAAATTTTGTATATATTTTCGCAATTTTTCGTATATTACATTTTTTTTGTAAAATACTAAAATTTACTAAAATACGAAAATTTCCATATTTTAAGGTAAATTTTGATTGTATTTTCAATTCATTAAGGTGTCTTGTAAAAAACTAAAACTTTCACAAAATACTGCCTTTTTAAAACCCATCAGGCTGGGTCAAAATTTTAATAACTAGCCTATAATGTTCGTATGATCATAAGAATCATTTCCCCATCATTATCAAAAAAATAAAAAAAATCTCTAAAAAGCGGCTACATTTCGAAAAATAGGTATATTTTGTAAATTTGAGTATTTTCTAAACAAAAGTCTAATAAAGTGAAATTCATTGAATGATGAAAATTTTAGTACTATCTAAAACACGGTATTTTGTGATTTTTTTTGGATAATTTAAAAAAAAGCTCTGCTACAGTGAAACTGGATACAAAATTCCGTAAGTTTTAGTATTTAATATGAAAAAAACTCTTATAAGTTGATATGCATACAAAATTATGCTTCGCTTGAAACCCATATTGCAAGTTATGAAAGTATTGGTATTTTAGAAAAAAAAAGTTACTTAATCCACCCTTAGGTGGTTGGTGCCTTCCTCACATTCAGAAGGTAATGCTATTCAAAATAGATACAAAAGGGCGGACCTTTCAGTGTTCTATCAACTTGATTCATTACACTACTCGACAAAACAAAACTTGTGTCAAGGGATTGACGATATCTCATCGGTTCCTCAGAGAAAAGGCATCCCCGAATCCGATGCAATCGACAGAATTTGATTTTATGTCCACGCGGACTGACGAGAAGCTGGTAAATTTTTAACATAAAAAATCGAACAATTTAAAAAAAACTTGCGTCTCCTCCCAACTATATGAGCCATCTACAAAAATATGGAGGCGCCTGGTGCATAGCCATTTCCTTTAAGCACAACGGAAACAACCAATACAAATGTATAAAAAAGTTGTCAAGTTCGGGGGGTCCACAGCTAGCATTTTTTGTACGATTATAAAAATAAATATTAAAAGTTTAAAATTAAAATATTTGAAAAACATTTTTTTTAAATATATTTGTTTACTAAAATTTTATGTTACTCAAAGGTCTATAGGTACTTCGGGATGTCCATGGTAATCCAAGGACTCCTAGAGTTAAGATCTATGAGTCTACCGCCGTAACAAGCAAGAGGTCGTCGGATTTTGACCCCGGATTATGTGCGTATAGCATCAGTGGATATGGTAGACTACTATATGAATGTAATGGGATGTCCATGGTCATCCAAGGACTCCCTGGAGTTAAGATCTATGAGTCTACCGCCGTAACAAGCAAGAGGTCGTCGGATTTTGACCCCGGATCATGTGCGTATAGCATCAGTGGATATGGTAGACTACTATATGAATGTAATGGGATGTACATGGTCATCCAAGGACTCCCTGGAGTTAAGATCTACGAGTCTACCGCCGTAACAAGCAAGAGGTCGTCGGATTTTGACCCCGGATCATGTGCGTATAGCACCAGTGGATATGGTAGACTACTATATGAATGTAATGGGATGTACATGGTCATCCAAGGACTCCCTGGAGTTAAGATCTATGAGTCTACCGCCGTAACAAGCAAGAGGTCGTCGGATTTTGACCCCGGATCATGTGCGTATAGCACCAGTGGATATGGTAGACTACTATATGAATGTAATGGGATGTACATGGTCATCCAAGGACTCCCTGGAGTTAAGATCTACGAGTGTACCGCCGTAACAAGCAAGAGGTCGTCGGATTTTGACCCCGGATCATGTGCGTATAGCATCAGTGGATATGGTAGACTACTATATGAATGTAATGGGATGTACAAGGTCATCCAAGGACTCCCTGGAGTTAAGATCTATGAGTCTACCGCCGTAACAAGCAAGAGGTCGTCGGATTTTGACCCCGGGTCATGTGCGTATAGCATCAGTGGATATGGTAGACTACTATATGAATGTAATGGGATGTCCATGGTCATCCAAGGACTCCCTGGAGTTAAGATCTATGAGTCTACCGCCGTAACAAGCAAGAGGTCGTCGGATTTTGACCCCGGATCATGTGCGTATAGCACCAGTGGATATGGTAGACTACTATATGAATGTAATGGGATGTACATGGTCATCCAAGGACTCCCTGGAGTTAAGATCTATGAGTCTACCGCCGTAACAAGCAAGAGGTCGTCGGATTTTGACCCCGGATCATGTGCGTATAGCACCAGTGGATATGGTAGACTACTATATGAATGTAATGGGATGTACATGGTCATCCAAGGACTCCCTGGAGTTAAGATCTATGAGTCTACCGCCGTAACAAGCAAGAGGTCGTCGGATTTTGACCCCGGAACATGTGAGTATAGCATCAGTGGATATGGTAGACTACTATATGAATGTAATGGGATGTCCATGGTCATCCAAGGACTCCTGGAGTTAAGATCTATGAGTCTACCGCCGTAACAAGCAAGAGGTCGTCGGATTTTGACCCCGGATTATGTGCGTATAGCATCAGTGGATATGGTAGACTACTATATGAATGTAATGGGATGTACATGGTCATCCAAGGACTCCCTGGAGTTAAGATCTACAATCGATGTAAAGTTATCGAAATATTTAAGTTTGAACGATGAACAAAAGTCCTTGCTTACCACTTTAGCCAAACGGCGACCTCTTTTTTGTTACGGCGGTAAACTCGTAGATCTTAACTCCAGGGAGCCCAACACATTTATATAGTAGTCTACCATATCCACTGATGCTATACGCACATGATCCGGGGTCAAAAGCCGATGACCTCTTGTTTGTTACGGCGGTAGACTCGTAGATCTTAACTCCAGGGAGTCCTTGGATGACCATGGACATCCCATTACATTCATATAGTAGTCTACCATATCCACTGGTGCTATACGCACATGATCC